>NC_081408.1:706142411-706275411 GCF_030272615.1 Cryptomeria japonica
CCCTAGAGTAAGAGAGGTTTTCGGCTAATGTTGAGGGAGAAAAATATATGAAGTGAGACTTATTACAAGTAGTTCATGAGAAGAGCATATTGATTGGTAAAACTTACTCTCTTTCAAAAAAAGAGGAAAATATAAGGGTGTTGAAGGATAACATTGATGTAATTGCATGGGGTTATGAAGATCTAAATTTTTTTAATACATCAATAATTACCTATACCATGCCACTCAAGACTCATACCAATCCATTCAAGTAGAAATAGAGGTTGATAAATGCATTAATAGAGCCTCTCATTTTCAAAGAACTTTAGAATTTTCTCTTGGCTAATATCATGTTTCTTATGAGACACACTACCCAGGTAGAAAATGTGGTTTTGATAAGGAAGAAAAATGAAAGATATGGTTGTGTGTAGACTTTTGGAACTTGAACAAGGCATTAGAGAAAGACAATTATCCTCTCCTATTTGGATGAGGTTTTACAAATTGTAATTAGGTCCTAGATAATGTCTTTCCTTGATGGCTACTTAGGGCACAATCAATTACTTGTTAACCATGATAATTGAATTAATACTACTTTGACTACAAATTTGAGCACCTTTTTTTAACATAGGATGCCATTTGGTTTAATCAATGTTGGTGAAACTTTCCAAAGTGAAATGGATATAACTTTAAAAGATTTAATTGGAAAGTGTATAATTATCTATATGGGTGATCTAATCATGCTCTCTAAAGATAGGAAGAATCATCATGCCCATTTACACAAGATCTTTGAGAAATGTAGGAAAAAATGGGATCTTTTTGAATTCCTAGAAGTAAATTTTTGGGTTGTCAAAATAGTTTTTCTTAGGACATGTGATATCAGAAAATGAGATATTCATATATCCAAATTAATTAGAGGCCATATTATATCTATATATGTTGGACAACAAGAAAGAGATGAGGTAATTCTTTAGGAAGCTCAACTTTGTAAATAAATTTATCATAGGGTTCGCTAAGATAGTGAAGCCACTCAATGATGCGATGAAGAAAGATGTATAAATTGAATGGAACCAAGAAGCTAAAGATGATTTCACATAAATTAAAGAGTGTCAATAATATGTTGAAAAATAGGATTTTGTTTTGGAAGAAATTTGAATGAATAAAATTTGAGGTACCTTAACTGGAAAGAAGCCAAGTAGCTGTTGGAAGTGTTTCAAGAGAATTTTTTAATTAGAGTAGGATATTATTAATCCCATATATTCAATGATGTACACTAGTATATAATATTGGCATTCGTCAAATGATAGCCTCTAGAAAATCCAACCCCATAATGCCACTACATCCAATGCACAATGTAAGGCCTTTTTCCCAGTGGGCATTGGATTTTGTTGGTGTCATTAACCCAAACTCCTTTCCTATTCACAAGTTGATTTTTACTCTAGAAAATTGATTCTTGCATAAGATAGACAAAGGCATAATCCTATAAGAATTGCATTACTAACATTGTAATCAAGTTCCTCAATGAAAATATTGTCACTCGATTTGGGATGCCCTTCTTTCTTGTCTGTTATAATGACATTTATTTTATGCATGCACAATTTATGCAATTCTCATTTAATTTTAAGGTAATTTTAAGTTTTTCTTCAAAGTATTACCCTCAGGGAAATGGTGTAGTCGAGTCCACAAAGAAAAACTATTCAATGTCATCAAATGTTTGTTCAACTAGATGAGTTGAGGGATGTTGTTTTGCAACATTTCTCTAAGAACCAAGAAGTTGTCAAATTCTAGTTTGAAAATAGAGCCAATATTAGAGCTTTTGGGATATTGAATTTAGTCCTTTTGTGGGACAAAGTTAAGGAGAAGAAAGGTAATTGCCAAAAGTTTGAAAAACTATGGCTTGGACCATACCAAATTACAGATATCCTTGACAATAATAACTTATGGATTAGCTATTTAAATGGTTAACTTGTTCCAATGCTAGTCAATGGACAATTTCATAAACATTATTCTAGTTTGTGAAGTTGATCTACCCTTGTACCATAGTAGTTTAGGTTGTTTTCTTCTTCTTTTCCTAGGTTTTATTCTTATTTTCTTTCTTGTTTTTCCTTGTTTGTTTTCTTTTCCTTTCCTTTTTTGGGTTTCCATTATAATAGGAGAAATAAGAAGTGTGTATTCCTAGCATGCATAATGGAGACCATATGAGAATTATGCTTCTTGCATTTTCTAGTACCTTGAAATATTGATTCATTTTCATATATAGTTGATAAGTGAGTAAGCATTCTTGGCATACTCGTGATCTAAGGGCTTGAACTAATATTTGACAACCTAGCACTACTTAAATATTAAGCAATCCAAAACTATATTTTGTTCTTGGTTAGGGGTTACTTGTTCTCAAGTGAAAAATCCAATTCATACACCTCTTAAGATAGTTTGTAGTGGTTCTTAACCCACTATCAAGCTGTCATTACCTTCAAGATTAAAATTGATGAAAAATCAAAAGATAACTACATCAAAGGAAAGAAAGATCCAAGAAACTGAGTTGCTCAAAAAAAAGAGACAGATGTCTTGAAAAAAATCTGTATCAAGTGGAAAATTAGGAATTAGGGTTTAAGATAATAAAACCACTAATAGACCAAATTAACCCAATGCATTGAAAGAAGAGTGAACCCAATAGATCTAGCCACATTCTAAATAAGGAAAGGGCTGAAATTTTGATTGTGGGTAATAATCCTCTTTCTTAGTTGAAAATTGGATGATAGTTGTGAAATTAGGGTAAAAATATGAATAATTGATGTCAATTATCAAAAACAAAATACTATTGTAGTGTCATAAAATTGCAACCTTGGCAATTTTAACCATATTTGAAGTTCTCACCTTGGCGACGACACCCTCCCTCCTGACTGAGATCCCTTTCCTACATTTTCACCCTTGAAACCCTTCTGGTCTAGGCCATGTTTCTACTTTAGACCCTGTTTGGGCCCCAAAAAAGATCAGGATAGGAGCGTGGTGCCCAACTCCCCCTAGGATAGCGGTGTGGCATCCTTGTTTGCAACTCTTAGGGTGGCCCTATGATGGGTCTGCCTAGTTCCCTATGTACAATTCGACCTTCGGGGTCTGCAACTCCTCTTGGTCGGCCTTCAATGATTGAAAATTAATCCTTTAGGAATGTATAAAGGGGAGTTGGTCTTCTCATTTGTAGGGAAACATATATGGATAGGAGGCGAAATACATGGGATAAGCGAAGATATACATCATCAAGCACTCAAGCATTCAAGTTTAATTTATTCATCCATTGGACCAACATTACAACATTCATTTGCAAGTATGTGTGTGTGTTAGGGTTTTGTCATGTTACATGCCATTTCATGCAACACTTGTGATTACATTAAAGAAGCAAAGCAATCATCATCAACAAATTGCAGATCTACAAGGTATACAATTCCATTATTTGCATTCCAACATTTGTAATTACTTTCTTTCAAGGTTGACTCCTCAACCAGAGTTTGACTGAGGCAAAACCCTAGCCACAACCTTTCCTCCCTTATTTTTTGTGTGTAGGTTGTAGGTGCACATCTATATTTTCAGATTTGGACTCCATTTACATAGGCGGAAAAACCCTTTTTGTTTCACAAATTTTTCAGAGGACCATGTACACTTTTGCCACGATCTCGACAAATTTTCTCCAAATTTGTAGGGCAGATCCGTATTGGTCTAATTATCTTAGATCCAAAGTTAGAGCATGATCTCGAACCAGTAGCTCCTTATTTCACTCATTTTCTCTATCTCTTCCTCATAGTCAAGAAGTCAACTTTCCTATTTACAAAAGAGGGTAAATGACACTTCAACCCTTGCAATCTACTAGGAATTCACATCCTTGTCTCTCTTCAATTTGGATCTATTGGATTCAAGCCCCTCTTTTGAATGTAAATCTCTCCCAAGTGAAAAATCATCCTAGTGACTTCCTTTCTCTCTCCTAGGTGGGGAGTCACTAGGGTTCAATTTTTCCACTTTACATTTTGGTGAACTCAATGTCTTACACATTAATTCTAATTTCTCATTATTAGAGCTGATTAATTGTAATTTTCATTTCAAATTTTCATTTCCAAGTTTTATCTATTTGCAAATTTTAGAGGCTAATTGCATAAAAACCCTAATTTTTCATTTTGAGAAAATTAAGCTTGCGAAGTGTAAACTTTTAATTGCTTGTTTCAGATCTGATTTCTATTTTAAAATTGCAATTCAAATATGTCTCTTTATTCTAAAAATTCAGTGGTTAAATCATAAAACCCTAATTTTTAAGATCCTTCCATTTTTTGACCTTTGATTGCAAATTTGACCGACCTAGACATCTCCAAATCAGCTATTTTTTTGAATTCTGCAATAATATCATAATAACTATCATCCCTGAATTTTTTTTAAAAAGTTGGTTGGACCGTCTACATTTTTGCCACAGTCCTCGGTTTTTTCCCAAAATTTCGGGAGATGGAATTGACTGTGTTTTTCTGTTTAAATCCAGAAAATTGGTGTACTTTATCAATTTTAACACCTTCTAAGGTTGAACACAAATTCAAATTTTAAGTTAGATCTTCTTTTCTAGTAAATTAAGATTTTAATTAAGAAACTTTCAATGGCAATTAATAAATTGGATCTATTTTCTCTTTCACATATGATTAAATTAATTTTCACATATATTTACTACAATCATGTGTTGGATAAGAGTTTCTTTTATTTCACATTGCTTCTATTTATTCATAGAAATTGGTCATATTGTGTTGTTAGGATTTCTAAATTATTCTCTTTTCAATTTGATCTCAAAGCTTTCATTTATCATTTATGTTGCATTATGGTGATGTTGTTAACAAAATGTATTTTATATGTTAATCACCTTAAAGCTTTTGTATATCCCAAACCTTGAGATCCTAATCTTTGTACCTCTCCTAGGGTATCTTGTGTAGATGAGATGAAACCTAATGCTTTAATGAATGAACTTTCTAAAAGAGAGAAAGCATTGGAAAGTGATATGGACCCATTCTCTTCTCATACACCTACCCTTGAGCAAGGGACGCAAAATCTAAACATCAACATTCTTACATCTTTAGATCCTCCTTATTCTCCTAAGACTTATCTTCAATATCAAAGTATATGTAGGGAATATGATGTCATGCATTTTATTCATTATCTTTCCCCTCACATATAAATAACTTAAAAGGATGATGAAGATGTCCATCCCCAATCTCCTACAAAGGATAAGCTCGATAAAGGAAAGGAGATTGTCATTTCACATGATACTTCTTTTTCATCTACACATCCTTTTCTTCCCCCTTATGCATCAGATTTCAAAGAAATTCATGATCATATTCCTCCATCTAGTCAATTGCAACATTCTTATAGTCATGGCTTTCATAATGATAAAACAAGGTTTTAAAGGACAAGGAATTGGGAAATTTGAGCATGGAATTTGTGTCCCTATAAACCCTCCTACACAAACTACTATAAGAGGTCTGGGAAATGGTACTCCTCTTTCTATAGATGAATTCCTTAGGCTCCCAGACTTTAAAGACCATCTTAAAAGACAAAAAATCAAAAGAGCTCGTAAGAATGCTTCTTCTTCAAAACATCCTTTTTGTGCATTTCACCAAACCCATGACCATAATGCTGATGATTGCCCTAATTTTTAAAAATATATTCAAGATGGTATAGATAGTCACAAAATTAAAATTATGGATAATGAACCTTCCTCTTCTAAAAAACCCTCTCCTTCATGTCAAGATGATATTTACCATCATGAAAGATTAGCTACAAGAATCTATTGGAGATTGAAATATGATAAGAACATTTCCTTCCCCTCTCATCACAAAAACAAAAATCTTAAGCAAGTTAAAGGTATTGAGTACTACATTTTTCATGATTCATATTCAGATTCTCTTGGAAAACATTATGCATTTAAGAAATTTGTTCAAATTCAATATGATCTTGCACAAATTTGTCTTACAACAGATCTAGTTGTACTTCTTAGTAAAAGCATAGTACCTTAGCACATCTTTTCCCTTCATGTTGATCTTCACCCTATGACATAACTAGCCAACTTAACTGGGGGCTCTTCATCATTTGTCGTGATATTGTTTCAATTTTACATACTTTGGGGCAGCAAAATGAAGTCCACTTTCCTTCTTCTTTGTATATATTTATATTTGTGCATTATTCATTATTAGATCTCCTTTCTCGCATTGGGTTATTCTTATGTGAGAACATAAATGTTCTTTGCTTGGAGAGGAGTTTCTTTAATAAGTAATGCACCTCTTCTCTTTCTTTCTTTCTCTTGGAAAAGGTATCTCTTCTATGGTTGTGATTGTTCTCAAACATGATATGCCTCCTTGCATGGAATGATCTCTTGAGAAGTACATATTCCTTCCTTTGGAGAATTGTTTCCATTAGGAAGGCATATCACTTGAAAATAAGATACAATTGAAAGATGTATACCCCTTTTTCTCCTTGTCCTTCTTACTTGTGGGGCAAGGATTTTCATTCCAATTAATTTCTCTCTTTCTCATGTATCACTATTTCCTTTAGGGGATGCATTTTCCATACATGATTATCATGCCTATATGCTTAACCCTCCTTTGGGGAATATGTGATGCTTCTTCTTCCTTTCAAATATTACTACTTCATGAGACTTGTATTTTACATATACTAATGTCTTTTCTCGCATACATTCATGAAGGCACATTCTGCATTTTCTTAAGTTTAATCTATCTTTAGAAAATTTTGTAACCTCTTCTCAGTGTCTCTACGCTTGGGGGGAAATGATCCCTCTTTCTCTAGGGATCCACTTTTCCCTATTAAGTGGATGGTGTGATCTTTATTACTTGATATCATTCCTTGTGCAAAATTGTTGGTAGTTTGTTCAAGGGTTCTCTCTCATACAAGAGGTGTAAATCCTTGACTACAGCCTCTCTCACACTTGGTAATGTAAATCTATGATAAATTCACCCATCCCTCTTGGGCATAAAAGTGATTCATCCCTCATCAAGAATCTCTTTCACCTAGTAGTAGGTTGAAGGATCAAATTCTCATTTTCTCCTTTGCTTTGTTTTAGAAGATGTCAATTTTGTCTAAGACAACTCCTATCAGAGGAAAATGTCTTTTGAACAAGGATCTCTTCTCCTCCAAGGGTCTCCTTTACACTTCTAGAAAGACATCTCTTTTCAACTATCTTATCCTTGCTTGAAGAGTATTCCCTCTCTTGCTTGGATTTATGACATTGTTGCATAGTGGATATCTTCTTTGTGTTGAAGGTAGGTATCCTTGTTCTAATTTCCTTAAGATATCAACATCAACCTATGTTGGCACACTTCTCCTTTGTACTATACTTCTCTTATGCATTGTACAGTGGGACATTCTTAGAACCAAAGGGTGGCCTCTTAGAGAAAGATGTCATCACTTTTGTTGTATAGTGGGACATTCTTGGAACTAGAGGGTGACCTCTTAGAGAAAGATGTCATCACTTTTCTTGTACAATTGGTCATTATGAGAACTAGAGCATAGACTCTTAGAGTAAGATGATGCTACTTTTTTCTTGTACAGTGGGTCATTCTTGGAACCAAAGCACAGACTCTTAGAGCAAGATGACACTGCTTTTCTCTGGTACAGTGGGTCACTCTTGGAACCAAGGAATGGACCCTTAGAGAGATATGACATCACTTTTCTTTTATGCAAGGTGATTATTCTCAGAACCAAAGCACAAACTCTTAGACTGGGATGTCACACCTTTCTTGACACTTGTACTATACATTCTATACAAGTTGTAACATACTCAAGAATAGACTCCTATAAGGCACTACGAAACTCACTTGCACACACATGCATGAGGTTGGGTGGAACTAACGGTGTTCTCACTCTCCTCCATTACATGGATCACCCAAACAGATTCTTGGGCAATATTTTCCATGTCCTTTTCCCCATGGATCACCTAGTTCTAGGGGTGAGACATCCATGGTTACTCTCTTCTTCACGTTTCTTCTCATGGGTCACCAAAGTGTGTATTCATGTCCTCTCTCTTCTTCCTCTCATGAACCCATAGTTTTTCTATTGATGGTTCATGGATGATTTCAGCTTTTCTCCTTTATGTGATCGCTCATATTCATGTAGTTCAATGTGTCCTTACGTTTCAATTGGTTGTTGAGACATTGGTATCGAGGTCTCTTTGTCTAGTTGGTTTGTGGTCTTGTGTCTTGTTTGTCATTTTTCTTTTGTGCTTTGTTTTGTTTTGTGTGTCTTGTTCCTTTTTGTTTTGTGTTCTCTTACATATATCGGTGTGAGGTGAGACCCTAAGATTGGGGGATTTTTGCTCCTCAAGATTAGTGTTGTCTTATACTCCTTGTGGTATTGCTTCATGTCCCTCCTCTTCATCTCTTCTTATCTTCTACTTTACTAAAATTATTGGCATAAGCCATACTCCCGCTAAACTGGGGGATAAATGTAGTGTCATAAAACTACAACCTTAGAAATTTTAACCACACTTGAAGTTCTCACCTTGGCGATGACACCCTCCCTCCTAAATGAGACCCCTTTCCTACATTTTCACCCTTGAAACCCTCCTAGTCTAGGACCTATTTCTGCCTTAGACCCTATTCGGGACCCAAAATAGGGCAAGACAGGGGAGTGGCACCCCTATCCTCCCTAGGAGAGGGGCATGGTGCCCCTATCACCACCTCTTAGGGTGGCCCTATAATGGGTCTGCTCGGTCTCCTATACACAATTCGACCTTCAGGATCTGTAACTCCTCTTGGTTGGCCTTTCATGATTGAAAATTAATCATGTAGGCATGTATAAAGGAGAGTTGGTCTTCTCATTTACAGGGACACATATATGGATAGGAGGAAAAATACAAGGGATAAGCAAAGATATACATCATCAAGAACTCAAGCATTCAAGTCTAATTTATTCATCCATTGGAGCAAAATTAAAACTTTCATTTGCAAGCATGTGTTTGTGTTAGGTTTTTGTCATGTTACATGCCATTTCATGTGACAATTGTGATTACATTCAAGAAGCAAAGCAATCATCATCAACAAATTGCAGATCTACAAGGTATACAATTCCATTATTTGCATTCCAGCATTTGCAATTACTTTCTTTCAAGATTGACTCCTCAACCGGGGTTTGATTGAGGAAAACCCCTATCCACATCCCTTCATCCCTTCTTTTCTATGTGTAGGTTGTAGGTGCACAACTCTATTTTCAGATTTGGACTCCATTTACAGAGGCAAAAAAACCCTTTTGTTTCACAGATTTTTTCAGAGGACCATGTACACTTTTGCCACAGTCCCGTCGACTTTTCTCCAAATTTTCAACGCAGATCTGTATCAGTCTAATTAGCTTAGATCCAAAGTTATAGTACAATCCCTAACTGGTAGCTCCTTATTTCACTCATTTTCTCTCTCTTTTCCTCATAGTCAAAAAGTCAACTTTCCTATGTACAAAAGAGGGTAAATCATACTTTAACCCTTGCAATCCACTGGGAATCCACATCCTTGTCTCTCTTGGATTTTGATCTAGTGGATTCAAGCCCCTCTTTTGAATGCAAAGTTCTCCCAAGTGAAAAATCATCCTAGTGACGTCCTTTCTCTCTCCTAGGTGGGGAGTCACTAGGGTTCAATTTTTCCACTTTACAACTACAAATATCTCATAGAACCACAAATTGAGATCTGTATAGAATAATATGTTTAGAACTTGTTCCTAGAAGTTTGGATTGATTTTTCAAGAACTAGTAGTATAGATTCACCTTGGTCCTCTTAATTTTCCTCCATCAAAATTTGAATCTATTTGTCATTGTTGACTCTACTAGAATACTCAAGTACAACTCCTACACCTATATCTTACACATAGAAAGAGAGGGAAACATGTTGGGGATAGGTGTTTTCCTTAGGTCAAACCTTGATTTTGGAATTAACCTTGAAATTGAAATATGAATTGAAATGGAAATTGTTGCAAAATTCTTTCCTTTTGAGGGAAAAGCTAGATCTGAAACAAAAATGCTGATAAAATACCTTTGAAGAGATTGATCATGCGAGGGAATTAGGATGTCTTATAGAATACCTTCAAAGAGATTGATCATGGATGCCATCTTGAACGCATAAACTTGACTATACTTATACTCCAATGCTTGGTGAATGATTGATTACTTGCTCAATTGAATTGAATTAGTATCTTTTTTTTTTTCCCTCTTGAAAATGTTAGGCTTCAAATGAGAGGGGTAGACCTTCTTTTATACTTGACTACTTGAAAACTAATTGAATTTCTAGAGTAGGCCAACATGGGGTCAAATTTCCTACTCACTTGAAGTGACCGTTATGGGGACCCAAAATGGTTCCTAATTAGGAGGACCGAGGAACACCACACCTTGGTCTTGAGCTATAACCAAGGTGCCCAACACCCTAGTATTGATAATTAAGATTCCAACAAGAGGAGGAGATAGTGAAGGTGATGAAATTGTGAGGTTGATAGGCGATGTGAGCAGAATCAAGATAGACACCAAGCAGCAAATGCCAAAGCACTAAAGTGAGATCTAGGTGAGGACAAAATTATATGTAGATAAAATTTAAGATGCTACAAAGTCAAAGAGAAAAAATCTTTGTGGGTGATTCAAGTAATCTCTACTAGGCATATGGATGCTTGGCTGGCAGTAGAGATATGCTTTGGAGGAATCAAAGCTAACTCTAATTAGGCTATAGACACATAGCAAATAGTAGAGAAATGCCTAGGATGCCATTGCATGAGATAAAGTGATTTAATCTATGTAGCTTTAGTATGGGTTCCTTTTCCTAATTTCAATACCATATAATGGAAGGAAATGAATCACTGACGCACACACATAGGTTTAAAATATGACCTATGGGTTTCTTAGTTATCCATTTCTACTTTAGATTTACTTGTTTGAAGTTAGCCTTGAATGACTATAAGTCAAGGAATCATATTATAATTATTTCTAATGTTCTAAAATGCCTTAAGTATTTTTCCTAGTGAGACACCATTTATTATGCCTTTCATACACACCCACACATTTTTCTAGTCAAATGGTGTTCCCCTCTTTTCTTTCTTTGTCATTTGCTTTCCTTTTTCCCCTTTCTTTTTAATTTTTTTCTCCACTTCTATTTTTTTCCTTGTTAGTTTTGTGTTTTGCATTGTTCAAAATTTTAGTTCCTACAAGGACCTTAGGACTCATTCCTAATATCCTTGCAATCCCCACTTTTTGATTTTTCTTATTTCCTTTTCCTTTTTAGGCTTTGTTTTTCATTTGGGACTATGGGTCTTGAGAGGACTATAGGACCTTTTTTTAGTGTTCTCTTTCCTATTAAAGTTCCCTTTCTTTCTTTGTCCTTTTGTTTTATTTATGTGTTTCCCTTGGCATTTCAGTAATTGCAAGGACATATAGATGTATTCCTAGATTTTTTGCCCATTCTAGTTTTTGACTCCTAACCACTTTGGCTTGTCCTTCATGATTTTTGGATCCCAAAGACTGCAAAGACACTTAAATCAACTACCACATCAATGGTCATTTTCCCTTTTCAAAAATTGATCTATTTAAGCCTCTTTTTTAGTCTCATATGTAGCTATATTGTATAATAAAATGATTTTGTGAGATCTCTTAGTAAGGAAGTTAAGTAGCGGATCAACTTCCTACACTAACCTTGAGAAGAGGGTACTGCAAAATTTTTTTATAGATTTTTACAATAGTTACAAAAACTTAATAGAAATATACATAAATAACATGCATACCACAAAATAGTGATTTACATGGGGAAAACCCTTTCAAGAAAAAAAAACCCACACTCAAAAAGCCACCGAATATATTATTCATAAATCAACAATAAATTACAATATACTTCTAGAGCTAAATTCTTATAGGAATATCACCTACAAAGACCCAAAGGCAACTCAACAATTATTAGACTCTTTGATTACATCACAATACTCAATTGTAATACCCTCATAAAATAGGGTTTCCTTCTAGAGAAAATAAGGAACACAAAATATCCACTATTACGTCTATGCCCTAAAGATAAATGGTCAAGATTTACTATGACAAATTATAGATAAAATGTGACTTCAGGGGTGTTGCTTGCAAGATCCCCCACCAAGGCATTTGGCCCTCGAATCCCCCATTGAGGGGGCCATCCCCCCCAAACCCTGCAAAGGGGGTACACCCCCCTTGCAACCCCCCACGCTCATTTATTAATAGTAAACTTTTATTATTGCAAGGTTGAGAAATCATTTTCCTAACACTCCCAATGACTAGACAACTGAACCCTACATTCCACACAAATTTAAGCTTGAGTTTTGTGCCCTAGTACTCTTTGGTTCTCATGGTCACTATTGTTACATGTGTTCTCCTTTCTCCCATGTTTTTTTTTGGTGTCATGGTTTTCCAAAAGCATGTAGGTTCTTTTCTTTCTTACCTTAATTTTTTTCTTCTTTTTTTGTTTCTTATTTTATTTTTCTTGTCATTTTGGTTGTCACTTATGGTTTCCTTTCTATTTTACTACTTTCTAGGTTTACATTAGTGTAGAGTTTTGTTTTGTTTTTTGTTGTTAGATTATTAATAAATTAGACCTAAATTTAATTCAAATCTCAAGATACCATTCAATCCTTTCCCTAAGTGGTTTTACGCATTGAATTTCCCATTTCAAAGTGTGCCTTGTGGGAGTTCCAAAAATCCCACATTCTTGATTGAGTGTGCCCTAGAATTACATTAAATCCTTGGTATAATAAAATTTACCCTTTAACTAGTTTTGATGCCTAATAATCTCACTTATAGGAGTTCAAACCCTACAAACCTTTGGGGTTACAATTAAAAATCAGACCAAGCCCTCTAAAATGAATAAGTGTTGGAACTTTTGAAATAGACTCTAGGACCTCGGGTCCTAGAGGGATATTTAAATCTTTGATGGTGGAATTTAATATTCTTGAAGGTTTCTAAGAACTTAAAATAACACTTTTTGACAGCTATGAATTCTACCTCTCTACAAATTTAGGTCTTGATAGGAGCATAGGATACATTCCTTAAGTTATTAGAGCTTTCAAAACCCCAAAACCCACAATTTCCAAGCTATGAAGTACATACTTCAGTACTTTGAGTCTCAAGAGGATCTTGAGATTTCCTTCTAAAATCCATTAACGTTTCAAATACCAACATTATAGACTTACACTTAATCACTTACAAGGCATTCCTTTAGGATTTCGAAGCCCAAAAGGGCATCAATACCTTGTCCTCCAAACCTTCGTCCACTCATAAATCCATTTCTTGAGCCACTTACTATGCATATTAACACATCCCTATGGGACTTTAGTTCCTAAAGGGATTAGAAGACTAAAATCTTTGAATCTTGGAACTTCCAAAGACCCAATTTTAGAGAGTTTAAAATTTTAGAGATAGACTACTCATAAGGGATTTTGGGTCCCAAATTGATCTATGGACCAATCCATGTAGCCTTTGTGCACCCAAAATCCCAATCCCCATATATTTTGTTCTCCTACAACTTGGAAACACATAATTTCCTTAAAGTGAAACAATTTGATTTAATAAAATGGATTTAGCTAGTTCTTTTGGATATATGTTTGTTTTCTAACCTTATAGGTATCCCAATTTCTCAACAGAAGGATGCAATATCAAAAGTATCTCTTGAGATGAAAGGGAAAGCTAATAAGAAGGTTGATAAAGAACCATTAATGATGAAGTACAAGTACCAAGTTGTGCCCATTGTTTCCAAGTATGGCTCTAAATTCAAGATGATTATGGATATAAAGATTAGACACATTTATTTAGAGTCCATGAAGATTGATGTGTTTGTGGATAAACCATTGGAAAATATAAAAGGATAGCTAACTTGTGATTATCTCATATGACTTGCTTCACATAGATAATGTAGAGCCCTCAAATGATAATGATAATATCTCAACATTACAACAAGGATACATGATAATGTGTGGATTCCAAAGGAACTTTGATAGTTGATCTTACTCCTAAGATAATTGCATGAATATTTGACTTTCCTCCTTATGACAAAATACTCCAATTTTTGGGGACTGAATCCCAAGATGATTATGAGGAGGATGTAGATGTTGAAATCAATGAACGCTGAGAGAGGAGGGGGTGTGAATTAGTGGTTTCCAATATTCTAAACCTTTTAAACCTAACTTTTGGTACCATTTAGAAAATCAAACACAAGGAGGATATACCGGTGAGCTAAGGGAAGTGATCAAATACAACCACACAAAGACACACAACACATAACACCAGATGTACGAGGAAATCCCAATGTGGAAAAAACCTCAGTGAGAAATGCTACTGGAAACTACTGCTCTAATCCAGCCTCAAAATGAAAAACAATTTTATAAAGATTTTGGGCACCAACCCAAGGATCACCAACCCCTACCTATTTATGGGAACCAACCCAAAGGAGCACCAACCCCTGCACCAAGTATCAACTCAGTGATATACAATGAGATGCAAACTTATTACAATGAATGCACCTTGTTACAAATGAGTTTTGTAACACCTATTCAGATTCTCACTCCCATTTACAACTCTCCTTTGCTTCACTGGTTCTTCTACTACCAGCTGCCAATTCACTTCCTCTGATCTCTTATCGGTCCCTCTTTTCCTTTCTTACCTTCAGCTAATTTTCTCTAATACTCACCCTGCACATTGTCTCTCTTAGATGACTTCCTGCCAGTTCACCTCTGCACTGTTCTCTACCAGTTATTTTTCTTCTCTATTTGATTCCTCTTATGCCTTGCTTCTGCTTTGCCTGATTTCCTCTAGTACTCACCCTTTTCTTCTTTACTCTCTTCTACTGACTTGTTGGATCTTCCTTTGTAGGTTCACAGGACTGTTATATGCCTTTAACCTTACCCATTAAACCTTTTCTAAACCCTCTTATCGGTTACACCTTACCCACTGGTTCTTCTTCTGATACTTAGTTGCACCACTCTTCTCAGTTTGATCTTCACTCTATTTTCTCAAGCAAACTTATTTCTCACAACTGGCATCAATTCTTTGATCTTCAATCTATGTATTTATGTGTGAAATTTCCCACCAAAGAACACATTCAAATGTTGGCATTTTTAGGGTTTTCTCTACTGACTTCAATCATATCAGATCACATCAAATCTAACCTTTGAGATCACTAGCCTATGTCAAGACAACACTGCATTGCCATATCTCCTACCATTTGTACACGTTTTCTATTTTTGGCAATTACATCACTTATTTTTGTTAATCACCATTAATGTTCCAATAGTTTTCTTCTCCAGGTCGATAAGGAGATCAAATATCATGCATCAATCAGCACACAAGATTCATTCATTGATCTTCATCAAACCATAAACTTTTGCAACTCGCTCATGATTTTTGTAGTCTTCATTTAATGTCAACTAACTCTTCAACTACCTCATTGAAGAACCCCTGATCAACTATTGTACCTTAGACACTTGGTTCATATGTGGTAGCCTTTGTCAGCATCCAGCTCAGCTATCTCCACTTTGTCAGTGTAGAACTAGTCACTGACTAAACACTCAACTAGTCTATCTTGCTTATTGGTTTCCTTAGCCTATTGGTTATCCTTCATGCCTACACTTTACTATTATATTGGTTAAATCACCTCAACCTAATCATCAAACTTGCCATTTCAATGTAGTTATCCAAGGTGACTCACTATGTTCATTTCATCTGCACTTTGTTGTAGACTAGTAATCCAGTTTACCAATTGACACTGGTCCTGCCTACATATTGGTAGTCCATAGTCTTTCAACTGTCTCCAAGTGTCATACATCAATCTCCTCATGTGTCCTGAATGAAAAACATACCCATTGACTACACATCTCCTAGTATACCAGTGATCATGATCTTCTCTATTGACTTTTGTTGACTTTCACTTTCTTACCAGTAGATGCTGCTTCTCATGGTTACCAATAAATCACCTTACTCATTTGTCAGCATATCGATTTCCTATACCCATTGACATCAATGAAAATACAATGCCAACATGTAGTTCACAAATTTATTAAGTTATTTTTTTAACCACCGGATGCGAATAACTGAAACAAAAGTGTAGAAACATAATCTAATTAAACATGAAACCATAACAACAAAATTTTTATGTGAAAACCCAAAAGGGAAAACCCATGGTGGGATTTGAACCCACAATATTATTATACTATGGTCAATAGTAGAACAATATTACAAAAGTGAAATGCATTTACATTCAAGCAAACTGCCTAGAGCTCACTGCTCAAATACATAATTTGGCTACGACCCCAAAGGACTCGATGTCCTAAAGATGTGATATATAATAAAATGCAATGTCTGAACTAGAGTATATCATCTACAAATGCCAGAAATTAGTTCTAGTTAGGCTCAAGAATGATCCATTGTCACTACTCAGAAAAACTGCTCTATTATGCTCTGCTACCATGTATCAGATTATGAACACTTAAGATACGTATGTGAAACTGCACTCAATCACTTCCAACACAATCTCACATACATACCACCATACAAAATGATCATCCAAGTTGGTCTTATATATCCTCACCACCAAAATAGATCTCCAAATACTCAACTTCTCAAAATAGAAAAATGTGAAATGTGTAGACTCATGTTGGCTCAATCCTTTTACAAATCCTTATTCTGTACCTAAAACATATTATCACCAGCTTCCAATAAGTTGGCCCAATCACCTCAAGGAATCTGGACCACACTCTACACCATAAAACATGAAGATAACCTTGTTCTTCCTATAATATCTGTTAGGACCTAGAGGCAACTGAGACGGGGGGGTGAATCAGTTGTTTCTTAATTTCAACTCAAATATAACTTAACCAAACTAAATGCATAATACCGGTAAACTAAACTTTGTGTTGGTTAACAGTTTAATTGTTAATTATGATACCGGTAAAGTTTAATGCATCAAACAAAAAGACAAATAACATCCACAACATATGACATGAATATTTGCACATGGAAACCCTGTAAGTGGAAAAACCACAGTGGGAAACCTTACCCACAATCAGATGATACTACTGCAGATAGTATGTGTGTACAATATGGGGACTGCACATGTAGAAAGGCCAACTACCTAGAGCTCACTGCTCAGTCATAAAATGGGAGTCACACTGACTACAATTGGATGGTTAAATCCAATGATAATGTACTACTCAAAATAGCATTTTCATATGCTGGATTCAGTACCAGTTAAGCTCTGATTTTCCTTGAAAACCTTCCTTTCATGTGCTGATCTGGAATAGATAACACTTGCCAGTCCATAACCTAGACCTATTTGTCAGTAACAACAAATATGCAAACTCGATTAGACCAATAACCAAACCACCAAAACAAAGTTTCCAAACAATGTCTTCGACATAACCAAGTAATCTCCAAGTTATCCTTAGTGCTGATGAACAATATAACCTGTCGGTGAGCTAGATACTGGTGACTGTGCATGTTACCTTTATATCCTTCAACATTTGCTTAATCCATAATACCTAGGTACAATTAGTTGTTGTTACAACATATTCTTATTCTGTTGTTGATAAAGATGTGCAACTATGTTTCTTTCTCAACCATGAAATCAATCTACTACCAAGAAAAAATGCCCTGCTGGTGGTGCTTTTTCTGTCATCTACATCTCCTACCCAATTTGCATCTATGTATGCACATAAATCAAAATTTTCATCTTTAGGATACCATAAACCAAGATTTGTTGTGCCTTGTAGATACCGGAAAATCCTTTTCACTATTGATTCATGATTTTCTTTAGGATTACTCTGAAATCTTGAAATAATACATACTAAATTCATAATATCAGGTCTTGTTTGTGTCAAATATCATAAACCTCCAATCATAGACTTGTATCTTGTCGGATTAACAGGTGTTGATTCATCCTTCAATGATAGTTTATCAGTTGTAGTCATAGGTGTAATTACCGGTTTAGATTTTTCCATGCCAAATTTCTTAAGTAATTCCTTCAAGTAATTTGATTGATTTATGAATATACCTTTATCAGTCTGTAAAATATGCAATCCTAAAAAGAATTTTATCTCCCTAATCATAGACATTTCAAATTCTTTCTGCATCTTATTAGATAAGTCTTTACACAATCCATCTTCTTCTCCAAAATCATATCATCAACAAAAACTTCTATAACCAAGATGTCATCATTAGTCACTTTATAATATAAGTTGTTGTCAGCATTACCTTTAGTGTAACCAAGCTTCAAAAGATTTCTTTAATCCATATAAAGCTTTCCTTAACCTACAAACCATATCTTTGTCATTTGTCACTGAAAATCCATCGGGTTGTTCAATGTAAACTTCCTCTTCAAGACTACCATTCAGAAATGCACATTTAACATCCATTTGATATACTTTATAGTTCTTTTGTGCTGCAAAAGCTAAGAATAGTCTGACTACCTCAATTCTAGCTACCGGTGCAAAGGTTTCATTATAATCAATTCCTTCTTTCTATGAATATCCCTTACACACTAATCTTTCTTTGTTTCTGATTACTTTACCATCTTCATTAAGTTTATTTTTGAATACCCATTTAGTTCCAATTATATTTGTGCTTTTAGGCTAGGGAACCAATGTCCATGTGTTATTATTATTTTCAATTTGTTCCAATTCATCTTCCATAGCTTTAATCCAATGTTTATCTTCACATGCCTCAATAATAGTTGTCAGTTTAATTCGATAAATTAAACATACCTCTTCATTTTCCAGTCTTCCTCTATTCATAACAACTTGATACTTATTCCCAATTATCTAACTTTCAGAGTGATTCAATCTTACATACCTGGGTGTATTTACTTGTTTTTATTCTTCAGTCACTGTGAAATTCTCAGATGCTTTTGGCGTGACTGGATCAACATTCTGTATCAGTTTACTCATTGTAGGTTCATTTGATATTATCTCTATATCTGGTTTAGAGTCCATTGACCTTGAATTACCTCTAAACTATTCATCAATCTTCAAATTTGCACTCTCAACGATTTTATGTAATCTTTTATTAAAACATCTATATGCCTTTCTCTTAGATTAATAACCAAGAAATATTCCTTCATCACTTCTAGGATCAAATTTTCCAATATACTCATCTCTCCTAATATAACATTTACTTCCAAATATTCTGAAATATTTAAGAGTAGGAGTATTACCAAACCATAGTTCATGAGGGGTCTTACCAGTTTCACCTTTGATGTGAACTCTATTGAATGTGTAAACCATTGTATTCACTACTTCTCTCCAATATACATGAGGTAGATTTGCTTCTGATATCATACTTCTAGGTGCATCCAGAATAGTTCTATTTTTTCTTTCCACAACTCCATTTTGCTGGGTTGTCTGAGGTGCTTATAGTTGTCTCCTAATTCTATTCACTTCATAGAATGTATTAAATTCTTTTGATGTGAATTCACCTCCTTGATCTGATCTCAAACATTTGATTTTCTTATTGGTTTCATTCTCTACCATCACCTTGAATAATTTGAATTTCCCAAAAGCTTATGATTTCTCCCTGAGAAAAGTAACCCAACACATTCTAGAATAATCATCAATGATTAACATAAAATATTTATCTCCTTGTAAACTTCTAGTTCTTGCTGGACCACATAAATTAGTGTGAATTAAGTCAAGAACATTATTGGAATTTTTTGGAATACTTTTAAAAGTTGCTCTAACTTGCTTTCCAAATTGACATTCCTTACATACCGGATTGTGAGATTTAACAATCTTAGGTAAATCCTTTACTGCCTTAGTTGTACTGATTTTCACAATGCAATCAAAATTAACATGACAAAGTCTCTTATGCCATAACCAACTTTCATGAAAGATATTACCTCTAGTTTGATTACCGGTTGCAATTTCCAAGCCAGTTCTATTCATGATTTTGCATTTACCATTCTTGAATTGTAACTAAAACCCTTTTCAACTAATTGACCAACACTCAACAGATTATGCTTCAAACCTTCAACATAGTAAACATTATCAGTCTTGTGCTTACCATCAAAAGATATAGTGCCTTTTCCTTTGATCAAACAAGCTTTATCATCCCCAAATCTTACTAGACCTCCATTGTATTCCTGAAAAGTTAAGAATTTACTTTTATCACCAGTCATATGATGCAAACATCCAGAATCAATGATCCATTCATCCTTTTATTCAATTTTAGCTTATAAGGCTTGCTCTACCGGTTCAACAGTAGGTGTCAGTTGATCTTCTGTTATAGCAACAAAATCCCATCCATTGCCTATTGGTTCCTCATCAAAATCATCAGTAACTCCTTCATCAGCATAGTAACATGATTTGTCTCTATTCTTCTTAAATTTGTATCTCTGATATTTAGGGTTAGGCTTGTATGCTCTTTTAGCTTCTTCTTTCAATCTTGCATGTCTATCAGGACACCTAGATGCCATATGACCAATTTTATTGCAATTAAAACATTTAAATGGTGCTTTACCTTCATACTTACTTCTAACTAGACCTTTAGGCATTTTCCTTGCAAATAGTGCTTCAAGTTCTTCCAGTTCTTCATTCTCCCTTCTGATGTCTTCAAGTTCTCTTGCATAAAGTGCTTTCCAATCAGATTTTTCAGATGATGATGATGATGCCTTGAAAGTGAAATCTATCTTAATTTTAGCAACAGGACCAAATTCCTCAAGTTCAAAAGCTAAAAGTTTTCCAACCCGAGTATCTCTAGATACTGATGCATTAGGCATTGTTCTCAATTCATTGATAGCAATTACTTTCATTTTATATGCTGGTGGAAATTCTCTTAAAACTTTAGAAACAATTTTATCTTCACTTAAGGATCCTCCATAACATTGTATACCCAAAACAATTTCATTTACTCTTTCCATAAAGGGATAAATCTTTTCATCTTCTTCCATTTTCAAATTTTCATACCTGACCCAAAAGCATTCCAATTTTGCAATTTTGACTCTGGTATCACCTTCATTCAATGTGTCCAATTTGTCCCAAATAGCTTTGGTAGTAGATTGGTCTGATAATCCCATGATTTGTTGATCTTACAATGCGCTAAAAAGTGCTTCTCTTGCTTTGTAGTCATTCTCCTAATCTTTAGCCAAGGTTGGTGGATTTGGTTGAATTTGAGTAGGACCAACATAGCCATTCTTTGTAACATCCCATATGTCTTTTCCAATGCAATTCAGATGTGTCTCCATTCTGATCTTCCATATACCATAGTTAGTTCCATCAAGTTTTGGACTGTCCTTCCTGAAATAGTTAGTTGCCATAGAATCTCCCCAAGTTGTTAAACTTCTGCAAAAAGAGGATTAGGCTTTGATGCCAATTGTTAGGACCCGGAGGCAACTGAGAGGGGGGGCTGAATCAGTTGTTTGTTAATTTCAACCCAAATATAACTTAACCAAACTTAATGCATAATAC
The DNA here is from genome assembly GCF_030272615.1 of Cryptomeria japonica. Classification (NCBI taxonomy): domain Eukaryota; kingdom Viridiplantae; phylum Streptophyta; class Pinopsida; order Cupressales; family Cupressaceae; genus Cryptomeria; species Cryptomeria japonica. The sequence continues at coordinate 706,163,850 of NC_081408.1, forward strand.
CGATAAACCAAACTTTGTGTCAATTAATAGTTTAACAATTAAATACAATACCGGTAAAGTTTAATGATGAATACTAAGAGGGGGGGTGAATTAGTATACCAAAAAATACTAAACTCAAATACTTAAACAGTCTAGTAGTAAACTGGTAAAACAATTTTACTAACAAACCGGTTAACACAAATGCAAACCAAACAGAAAATAAGGCATTCACCCACAGAAGCACAATCACCATAACACAAGAGATTTTGATGTGGAAACCCAAATGGGAAAAACCACAGTGAGATGAAACTCACAAGTAACTATCTACAGAATAGTAACCAGACCAGTTAAGGTCAGACCAGTTAAGGTCATACAATGTTCTTCACCAGAATAGATCCTGTTAGGAATCTCAATCTCTGTTAGGAGATAAGTCTGATCAAGGACTACCTTGTGAGAGGATTTTAGATCCACAGATGTGAACCACCTTGTTAGAGGATTTACAAAGGCTTTTCTAGGCCTACCCGGTTAAGGGTTTCAGACTTGTCGAAGATGTGAGTAATCAACAAGTGAATGATCTAATAGATAGCACAGTCAGCTTGATTAGATCCATGATAGCTCATTGCTAATGCATTTTAGCATTACTTCAATCTTCAAAATCTCCACCCTCTATTACTTCACATAGACTTTCTCTTCTCTACTATGGTCACAAAAACTCTTGCAATATTAAAAACCCTAACAACAACTAAAACCCTAGACATGATGTCCTTATAAAGGAATCCGACTTCATGTTGGTCCAACAGAATTACATTGCAAGTTCCTAGGTTCAGTGCATCTAGACACATTTGGTAACGCGGCACAAAATCACCATCAAAGTGTCGGTGGATAGTAACTCATCACAAAAATACCGGTTGGTAACTCATCACAGAGTATTACCAATTCATACAACTTTGCCGATTACCAGTTGGTAACTCATCACAGAGTAATACCGGTTCAAATATAAAACTGATTATTGGTTGACAAGAATGAAGACTAGAAAAATGATAACTACCGCTTTAGTTCCTTCACTCCGCTTGAGATCAGTAAACACTTTCTGCAAAACACTGATAGTCTAAAGACTATAATACATGATACCAGTTGAGCATACCTCATACATACAAAAAGTGATCTCAAAACAAGTATGTGTCCATCAATGACAATCACAACATAATCATCAAAAATGCCAACAATCTCCCCCTTTGGCATTGATGGCAACACTTAGGAAAATTTTGACATCTAGGTGTTTTACAGCAAAAATATGCCATAATCAAAATTGCTCCCCCTAAGCATATACACTATCCCTTTTACAAAAAATACAATGTATACTACTCCCTTATAGAGATAAACAAGAAAGTATACATAAAATGCAACAAAATTTTAAATACAGAATACTACTCCCCCTTTGCCAACAATGACAAAGTACAGCTGAATAACCCCTATTTCCATTAGCATTAAAATAATAAGTGTTTATGACAATAAAGAGTGAAACTTGTCAAAAACTGATTTAAAGTCCTGCATAAATGTTTTCATGGATAAGGACCATGACTCAAGCAATGAGGTAGCAACCTCACTCTCTATTTGCATCTGGGATACCTATTCCTCCATGGTGTCCATGGTACTCATCTCTTGAGTGACCATTAAAGCATCTAGATTGAGATAGCATTTCTGAAGTATTTGCAGTCTTGGTAGTAGAACTAGTTGAAGTTCCTACAAATCTTTGGTTTGGTTGCTAATCTCTACCTCTATTCTTGTAGTTTGGAGTCGAAACTGGTGAACAGTTTGCCCATAGGTGGTTAAGGAATAATACGGCATCTTGAAGGTGCTTATGAATGACTACAAGTCAGATTGCAATTTGTTTTTCTAAGCAAGCACATCATCACATAATAGATGGAGTTGGCATTTCTTACTGAGGAGTAGATTCCCCTCATCCAGAGCATCTCTTATGTCTTTTTGTGCTTTCTGTAGTTTGGACCGGAGCTCATTTAACTTCTTCACCAAGGCAGTGTTCAGAGCCTTTTTGATGCTTCTTTTGTGCATTGGCTTCAGCAACCTCTTCTAGGCCTTGCACCTAGTCTTCTACAACTGTGCATAGGAGTTTCAATTAAGCTAGAGATGAATCGGTACTTGGGAGATTGGTACCAGGAATCAAACTGGTTAGGGTCTCCATCGTAGTTTGAATAACATCTTGCTCCTTTTTCCTCCTTAGCACTTCTAGTCACTCTTGGGAAAGCTTAATGCTTTGTAGTAGCTTTGATTCATTTGTAGATTGGAGGTCAATGGGACTGGTAATGTCAGCTGATTTGGCTTGACTACCGGTTGCCTTTGGGGTCTCCACCTGTGTGCTCTATGTTGCTTCCTCCTTCTCTTTGGCTCTTAACTTGTCCTCTTCTACCTTCTTTTTCTCCTCTACTTCTTTTTGTCTTTTCTCTTCTTCCTTCTTCCTCTCTTCTTCTTTCCACTTCTCTTCTTCTTCATCCTTCTTCTTCTTCTCCTCTTCCTACTTCCTCTTCTCTTCTTCTTTTCTCTTCTCCTCTTCCTGTTTCTTTTCTTCTTCCTTCTGTTTCTCTTCTTCTTTCTTTTCCTCTTCCTTCCTCTTCTTCTCTTCCTCTTATTTATTATTCTCCTCTTCTTTTCTCTTCGCTTCTTCTTTTCTCTTCTCTTCTTCTTGTTGCTTCTTCTCTTCTTTTGCCTATTTCCTCTTTTCTTCTTGATTCTTTTTCCTTTTCTCCACTTGCTCCTTTTCAGACTTTTCTTTATCCCATTTCTCCTATCTTGCCACTTCTGTTGGTGTATCAGGAGTATCATTTTCACTATTGAAGGCATCAACATCAATAGGGTCCATTTGATCAGTGACCGGTTCTCCTTCACTGTCATATACCTCATCCGATTTATTGATTTCTAGTTCTTGCTCAGCTTTCCTGTTGGCTTCAGCCACTTGGTGCAACCTTAGAGTGGATTGAGCAAGGGAGTGGGTATCTTTTACCACTTTAGGGACTTTTCCTTCTAGTAACAAGAATCTCCTTCTTCTCATGAAGAAGAGGCCTTTATATTTTTACACAACTTCATAAAGTTCTAAATTAGGGACATTAGGAAAATATTAAGCAAATACTTCCTCTCTTATTTCCTGTTCCTTCTCTATGGCAATGTGCCATTTGTTATCTAAAGAATTATACAAAGAATCAGGTGTCTGAGATGTAATTTTTGATGGCCACCTGTCATTAATACATAAATATTTAATGACTTCCTATTCAACTTCTTCCTTTTCATTATCATTAAAATCATCAAAGCATTCTTTCAAATTGCCAAGCACTTTTCTTCTTATGTTCTTGATAGTCCTTTGACAATGTGTCAATGGTTTGTAAGAGGAAATATCAATATTTACTGATGCTGATGTTGTCCGTTCATTGTTGGTTGTCTTTGTCTTCTTCCTTGCTTGCCTAGTCTTCTTAGGATATTCTTCAGAGATAGTGTCCTCTGAGTCTGGTGTGTTTCCTTTTGTCTTCCACTTTCTCTCAAATACTTTGGCGGGCGCAACTTCCAGTTTCTTCTTAGCCGGTGACCGCTTGGTCACTTTAGGACTTGCTAAAGTAACTGGTGTCAATACAGATGGCACTTCCTTTCCCTTCTTTACTAAGGGTTCTTTTCCTTTCTTCACTAAAGTTTTTTCAACCTGTGTAACCCTTTCCAAATAGGTGTCTGTTCTCTTCCCTTTTGGATCAAGAGGCGAAGCAAGTAGGGTAGAGGCATACCCATCTAGCATGTCATACATCACCTCATATCCCATGGGTTCCACTTCTTCCTGTCTAGGCTCAACTGCCTCCATTATGCACTCATCTACTCTAATGGTAAAGTAGATATCTTCTTCATACTTCTTGACAATAACACCAGATATTCTCACCCTTTGGCTCATCTTGCATCTGAACTCATCAAAGTACTTGTTCACTACTTCAGGGTGACTGGTTAAGGTCATACAATGTTTTTCACCAGAACAGATCCTATTAGGAATCTCAATCTCTATTAGGAGATAAGTCTGATCAAGGACTACCTTGTGAGAGGGTTTTAGATCAACAGATATGAACCACCTTGTTAGAGGATTTACAAAGGCTTTTCTAGGCCTACACGATTAAGGGTTTCAGACTTGTCGAAGATGTGAGTAATCAACAAGTGAATGATCTAATAGATAGCACAGTCAGCTTGATTAGATCCATGATAGCTCATTTCTAATGCATTTTAGCATTACTTCAATCTTCAAAATCTCCACCCTCTATTACTTCACATAGACTTTCTCTTCTCTACTATGATCGCAAAAACTCTTGCAATATTAAAAACCCTAACAACAACTAAAACCCTAGACATGATGTCCTTATAAAGGAATATGATTTCATATCGGTCCAACAGAATTACATTGCAAGTTCCTAGGTTCAATGCATCTAGACACATTTGGTAACGTGACACAAAATCACCATCAAAGTATTAGTGGATAGTAACTCATCATAGAGTATTATTGGTTCATACAACTTTGTCGATTACCGATTGGTAACTCATCATAGAGTAATACCGGTTCAAGTATAAAACCGATTACTGGTTGACAAGAATGAAGACTGGAAAAATGATAACTACCACTTTAGTTCCTTCGCTCTGCTTGAGATCCTCGAACAACTTGAGGTCTACATACCACTTGGGTCTTCATGCCGCTTGAGATCGGTAAACACTTTCTGCAAAACATCGATAGTCTAAAGACTATAATACATGATACTGGTTTGGAACAAATACTGGTTGAGCATACCTCATACATACAAAAGTGATCTCAAAGCAAGTGTGTGTCCATCAATGACAATCACAACATAATCATAAAAAATGCCAACATTTAATGCATCAAACAGAGATACAAATAACATCCACAAAACATGACACAGATATTTGTAAGTGGAAACCCTGTAAGGGGAAAAACCACGGTGGGAAACCTTACCCACAATCAGATGATACTACTATAGATAGTATGTGTGTACAATATGGGGTCTGCACATGTAGAAAGGCCAACTGCTTAGAGCTCACTGCATCAAATGTTGGAAATTGACACTCAATTTGTTGGTTTCACTATGTTGTCATTGATGGCAACATGGTATTGTGTTCCGACTTCATGTTTCGGTTCAGTTGTGTATCGGCAAGTACTTCACAGATACTACACTGGCACTGACAGGACAAAAGGATTTCTTTGGTTACTAGCAATCTAGGCCGACATGGTTTAGAATATGATTATCGGTATTGAAGGTTGTAATCTCTTGGATCTGGCATCAGAAATTTATTTTTATATTCATGTATTTATTTTATATAGCCGACATATATTTTGACATTGAAATCATCTTTTTATGCCGACATAAGGCATGAAAATTGCATAGGGTATATAGCTCAGTTGGATTAGATCATTTTTTATATAGGAGATTATGGATATGCGAATGTAATATAATGCAAAATATATCAGAGAGATTATATATGTGAGGATATTTATGTAAGGTTTATTCTAGTAAAAGGTTTAGGGTTTCAGACTAGAATAGACAGAGCTTAAACCGGAACTATATTCAGGCATAGAAGATGATATCTTAGTAGTACATCACTTCTTCAAATTGTAGTCTATATTTTTATGTAGTCAGTGAGACTCCTTTTTATGATTGAGCAGTGTGCTCTAGGCTATAAGCCTTCCTGCAAGTTCAGGCCCCTCATATTTTGTAATATCTCTTCATATCGCCACTGAATTGATATTGTGGGTCACAAATCTCACCATGGTTTTTCCTCTTTGAGGTTTTTCACATAATATTTTGTGTGTTATGATTCTCATTTATGTGATTGACTTATTGGTTGTTTTACTTCTTTCAATTTTGTATGTACCGATATACTGATTGGTGTATGAATGTTTTATTAAGGCTAAAATTGATCATTCCGATATAACATTGATTCACCCCCCCTCCCCCCCTCTCAGTGTTATTGGATTCCAACAATTGGAATCAGAGCCTTGTGCCTCGGAGGAGGTTCAACAACTTGAGGAATATCCTATATCCAGAATCCATGGACATGGCCTTAGAGAAGCAACTTCAGATGACACTTGAAGATTATGATGTCGAAAGGTTGAAGAATTTAAAGATACAAAATGAATTGAATTCTACTAAGGAATTCATTCTTGTCCTAAAAGAGAGGTTATCTTTTGTTCAGGCTAGGAGAAAGGAACTTTTGCAAAGTCAGGATGATGAAGAGAAAGATGCACTTAAGGAACAATGTCAGAAATTGAGTTAGGAGAACATGGTTATGAAAAATGAAATGCAAGTTATAACTATGAGGATGTCAAAGGAGATTGAGGACCAGAAGAAAAAGGAAGAAAATCTTGTTGTATCCCTGAAGAAAAAATTTGAATAATGTGGGAGGTTGGTTCATGAGAATGATATGTTGAGAACTGATTTAGCACAATCCCAGAGTAATGAACAAGATCTTGAGAGACAAATGATAATTTTGAGAGAATATTTAACTACTACAAGTGAGTATAAAGAAAAATTCAAGATTGGTTCAACACAAATAGATGAGTTGTTGAAGAGACAAAGGCAGATTAGAGATTTTGGTGGACTTGGATTTGAGCAATGACAGAGTTCTGGTATTGCTAATGAAGATCAAAACCATAAGGCACTGATAAGGCAATTTAATGCTTATAAATTCAATGGTAGATGTTTTGTTTGTAATAGATTTGGTCACATGGCTAGACAATGTAGAAACAAAGCAAATCAGAACCCTGATTCTGCTCCTGATAAATGTTCTAAATGCAATAAGTATGGTCATAAGACAAAAGATTGCAGAATGAATGTTAAATGCTATGCATGTGGAAATTTTGGACATATGGCTAATCAGTGCAGGTCAAGCAATTTCAGCGGTTTTAGCAAAGCATTTCAAAAGAACAATGTTACATGTTATGCATGTAATGTGGTTGGACATATTGCTAAATTTTGTAGAAGGAAAAATCTACTAGTTAGTAATGGAGGATCAAGTGATAAAGGGAAAGAGAAGGTTAGTGAAATTTGGCAAGATCATACTTAGAGATGGGTTAGGAAGACTGAAGAACAACAATCGGATGGAAATCCATCGATTACTTATCCGACAGAAGAGGTTTCTCCTACACTAGTAGGTAGCTTATCCAGTAACTAAGGTAGATGCCTTAGGGGTATGAAAAATTCATGAAGATGCTACATATGCCCCGGGAAGAGGTTCTAGAAGATGTTCCAAACATTGGAGATTCTTATCCGGCATGGATATGTTTTGTTTGAGATCTGATATCTTTCACTGGTAGTCATTTATGTCAATGGAAGATTAGGGTTTTTCATGGAGGTTAAAATGTCATATTCACTTCATTATTGATCATCTTGCATTCAGAGTGATTTCAAAGTGATCAAGAGTGACTAAGAGAGATCAAGGCATTTCAGAGCAATTAGATTTCTACTTGAGTGATTTCATTGGCGATTGGAATAATTTGTTAAGGGTTTTCACTAAGAGCGATCACAAGGTATTTATCTTTCAACATGGAAGTGGGATCATCTTATATTCCTATATTTATTTCAAATCTAACTGTGGTAGAGGTCAAGGACTTCCCCAAGCCAATTTTCAAGTGGTATCCACATGTGGCTACCCTAGAAAATTTGGTTGGAGCATTTTCCTGTGTTCCGGAGGGAATTGTCTATGTTGAGAATGTTAGGGCATACATACACTCTCATATTGAGGTCTTGGGAACATTATAAATTAAGGGAATGTATATGAGCGAGCTGATGGGAGAATCTAGAAATATCAAACCGACATACAAACACATTGAAGACTTAGGGTTTACCAACATTCTGGAAATTCCAGAATTTGAAGATGAGATAATTAGGTATGTTTTGAGTAGAGTACATGGGGAGTTTATCTGGTTAGATAGACCTTACAAGATCACTGAGGAATTCATCAGGGTAATCACTAGTTTACCATCAGTTGGGAAACATCTAGATAAGAAGGTTTCAAATGATTTCTTGAACAAGATCACCAGTGTGATATCTGATAGGAGATCAATGAGGATAAGCACTATTATCAACATGGACAACATATTCAGTAGCATGATCATCGGGTATAAGGTAACTCGGTCAAACCAACTGAATTCTTTTTCTAGTCCATGCATTTTGGCTGCATACAAAATGATGAGAGAAAATATGAAATTGGATCTATATGGTTGGATGTTAGATGAGTTATTAATAAACCTAGGAAAGATTAAGGGAGAAAAGAAGGGAACCTTCCGGTATGGCAACTTGATAGTCTGTTTAATGTTATTTTTCATGAATGATACACCAGGTTTTGGTAAAAGGCAATGGGGATTTAACATTCTGGTAGGGAGACAATTGAAATAGTCAATTGTTGCTTTAGGAAGTCAGAGAGATCATAAAGTTTGGGGATATTTCAAGGGATTTCAGAAATCTATGAAGTCTAGGGTAAGGGTTCCTAAGCATATTGTAGAAAAATATTCAACTGACATATGCTTCATGGTGAAGAAGGATGAAACACTTATGGAAGTAGTTAAGCCTCGAAAGATTTGGATTAAGTAAATAGGCTATGAAGTGGATGCATTGATTCTTGATAACTATGCAAAAATGTTGATTGTTGCACCTATAGATGAGGCACAGAAGCCCTGTAGGACTGCACAACAGAAGTCACATGAGGTTGAAATAGAGTTCAACGAGACATAGACAGAGAATTAGGAAGAAAAGGCTAGCAAATTTGTTGAGAAGATCTCACAAGATATCAAAGCATTAATTGATGCAGTCTCGAAGAAAGGAAGGAAGAGGAAGAATCTAGAAGTACACATTGAACCTATTACTACAGAGTCTGAATCTGAGGATGACACACCCTTGGCATTCAAGAGGGTTGTAAGGAAGAAAATAGAGGAAACAAAAGTAGAAGCTAAAAAGAAACCGGTTAGGAAGGTCACACTCAAAATACCGACACAGAAGCAAGCACCAAATGCAACACCTTCAGCTGCATCTGGTACTGCAAAGAGAAAGAAGAAGAATGAAACTAATACAGCTATTCAATCTGGTAATGTTCCACCTAAAACTTTTGTAGAATTAATAGATGAAATCACTAAGGATGGTATATTAAAGAATGTACAATTTTATTACTAAGAATTAGAGGATGATGAGCAAAGAGAGGTAGAGGAAGAAGTCTTATTATATTTGGATATTTATAAGAAAGCCTTAATATAAATTGAAAATCAAATACCGGTTGAATTGTATAATATGTTAGATGCTAGAAGACTGACAGTTATACAAGAAGATAAGCATATTAAAATTCAAGATTTATTATCTGTTTGTGTTACTATTGCCCCAGAGGAAATGGAAAGGAAATGGAGGTGGCAGATAGAAAAGCATTTAATAGCAAACATAGAATAACTAGTCTGATGCTAGGAAGGGTAAATGAAATAATAAAGGAAACTCAAAACACCTGGGTCAAGTTCTTTGAAGAGAACAGAGGATTCTTTACTTCACCGAAATCAAAGACAGACACTATAGACACCCCAGTTGTGATGAATAATGATGAACAGAAGATACCCTAACTAGTACTGAGAGGGGGCGGCTGAATCAGTACAGACAAAAATGTTCTCAACAACTTATCAAGTTAAAGCAATACCAACTGATTGTCATCATTACTGAATTTAACCATGGCAGTATAGGAGTTGAGAAAATACAACACCACAGTAGCCCAAATAATCTCTGCAAGCTAAAAAACCTGTTACAAGGAGAAGCAATGAAGCAAAATCATAGAAGGAAAGAATACACAAAAAATATGCTCAAAAAGAGAGAGCTCAATATTCTCCAAAAAAAAATGTATTGTCAATAATAATCCTTCTTCATCATAATACAATGAAAAGAAAGAACTCAACCTTTAAAAGGTAAAGAAACCCTAAAAAGGGAAAACCTCGGTTTGCACATAATAATTAATTAAAATAATTAATTATATGCACCTAATGTTAGCTTAAGTGTAAAAAGATAATTGGAAACTTAAAGAATTAAACAAATATTGTTTAATTAATCAAGTAAAGACCCAATTACTCTAACACCCCCCCTTAGGCTAGACTTAGGGAGAAGCTAAAACCTAGAACAGCTACTGAAAACATGAAAGATGGGTCCCAACAACAAGGCCTGATCAGGTACCCAAATACAATGAAATCTCTATGAACTAGAGAAATAGAGAAAACCACGTGGGAAAAAAACTCTACTCCAGAAAGAGATGGAAAAGAATACCACTGAAGCATGAAATAAATGCAAACACTGTCTCTGAGAAGTTGTTGATCTGAAGAACCTCCACTGAAATAGAACATGACCAGGTAGAGAAGACTATAATATGTATGAGTGCCCTCAAATGACACTACTCGAATCAGAAGGCAAACAAGGCAAATAATTGTAATCGAAGATACAGATGGCATAAGACACCAAATCCTGAAGAGCTGATCAATCAAACCATGGAAGCATTAGAACCAACAGGATAAACCTCCCCATAATGCGGAAAAGGGAGAGGGACAGGTACACTGAAAAGAATGGCCAACAAGAACTACATGATGAAGAACTAGGAACATCAAAGGTGCTAAGAAAAGTACATGGTGTCGTGGAAGGAACACTCACTTGACACACAGCATGAGGGGAATGTCCTGGAAGGAACACTCATTGGACAAAGGCAAAAGGCAAACAAGGCAAACATCAACCCCCTCATGCCACTTTATGAATAGTGCATGTACAACAAGACACACGATGTGCAAGATCTCAAGTAAACAATGCATGATGGCACTTTATCTCAGTGTGTTTGCATAAATACAAGCTACAATGATAACAAGATTGGAAATAAAAATGAGAACCAAAATAGAGACATCCTACCCAGAGAAGAGATCCCAGGACCTGAAACAACCAAGATATCCACCAGAGTGTTGAAAAGAAAAAAATTGAATAAAATATGTATGGAGTAGAATCTGGAAATAAAACTTAGATGGCTAGAAAGTAAACAGCACACGCTTTCTGAAAATATAAAGTTTTCAAAAAACTGAGGTTGAATGTTCATTCTACGTCTCCCGGAGTGCAAAAATAAGACCTCACTTTGACTGGAAAAAAACATAGTCAAATAGAAAAATTGGAAAAAATTACCAACATGACGAGGTCCAGCTTGGAACCATCTTTCTGACGCCTATTCATTTTTAAAAAAATGACTCTGTATGTCCAAGATAGAGCCAAAAAACCAAACCCCCCCTGAAAAAGCCAAAAAAGGAGGTCTAGTGGCTCTTTGGTGGTCCAGTGGCCAGTGGGTGGCGGCCGGGTGGCCCCCTGGTGGCTGGGTGGCTGAGTCCAGGTGGCGCCCAAGGCTTGCAGTAGTTTTCGGCGGTGCAGCAGGTGGCAGGAGGTGGCCGGAGCGGTTCTTGGCGGCGCAGCAAGCGGCAGGAGGTGGCCAGAGCGGTTCCTGGTGGCGGCAGCTATAGGCAGTGGTTTCTGGCGGGTGGTGGAGCTGGCTGGGTGGTCGGGTGGTGGAGGAGGCCGGGCTAAGTGGGGAGGTTTCTAGCGGGCGGCAGCAGGGGCCGCTGGGAAGCGGCTGCTGGTGGGCGCAAGGAGGCCGATAGGGGACTGAGAGCTAGAAGGGGGCCAGAGACTGGAGGCGTGAGGCCCAAGACTTGCAACAATGCAGCAACACAGTCACCCCATGGTACCCTGCGTACCATGGGGACCCCCCGCCAAAAAACTTTTTCCCCAAAATTTTTCTTAAAAGAAACAAAAAACCCCTTTTTTCGCTTTTTTTGAAAGAAATTTTTTTTTTAAAAGTAAATTTCGGCCTGCATGCTGTGAAAAGGCAAAATATTTTTTTTTAAAAATTTTTTTCTCGATCTGCATGTGAGGGCCGTACGGCTTGGATCTAAGAAAAAAATACTCCTAGAGGCTCAAGAACCAAAATAAGTCAAATTTTATATGACCATAGGGGTTTTTGGGTCTTCTGAGCATGATGGTGAGGTTCGTTTAGGCACAAAGTGCTCAGAAAAAAGGTCAAACCCTAGGTGCATAAAAACTTTCTGAAACCCCAAATCTACTTCCAAAGCAAAATTCTCAAAACAAGAATAGGTAGCTGCAGATCTGAAGCTCTGATACCATATAGGAGTTGAGAAAATACAACACCATAGGAGCCCAAATAATATCTGCAAGATGAAAAATCTGTTACAAGGAGAAGCAACGAAGCAAAATCATAGAAGGAAAGAATACACAGAAAATATGCTCAAAAAGAGAGAGCTTAATATTCTCCAAAAGAAAAAGTATTGTCAATAATAATCCTTCTTCATCATAATACAATGAAAAGAAAGAACTCAACCTTTAAAAGGTCAAGAAGCCCTAAAAAGGGAAAACCTAGGTTTGCACATAATAATTAATTAAAATTATTAATTATATGCACCTAATGTTAGCTTAAGTGTAAAAAGATAATTGAAAACTTAAAGAATTAAACAAATATTGTTTAATTAATCAAGTAAAGACCCAATTACTCTAATAGGCAGTATCGGTTAAACAGAGTAAGACATCAGACACTTGAAATGCATTCAATACTTGATAATAACTTCACCCATAAATGTATGCATGTGGTATACCAGTAATACCATAACCTATTAACTCTGCATGCATAATCTTTCAACCAAAGAATACATAATCATCACATGAAAAATGCATAACACATAAAACATAGATTTTTCATGTTGAAACCCAAATGGGAAAAACCACGGTGGGGATGAATACCCACAAGCTTTTTTTGAACTCTTTTGAAGATCGCTCTGTTAGGAACCTAGTCTAATTAAAGACTTTACAATAGGTTTTGCTAGGAACCGATCCTATTAGAGATCATCCAGTTAAGGGATGGCTATATACCCTATTAAAGGTTACCTCGCTAGAGGATTTGAAGAACTCAATGATCTTGAGTCACCCAGTTAAAGGTTTTACAATAAGCCTGTTCTAATTAATTAGAAAAATTGGTTTTCAAGACTCGAAACCTTTAACATAGGAGATTAATAAAAGTCAACATAGAGTGTCCATAGCATAAAAACTACTTACAAAATGACTGGCAAAAAATCTAGTAAATAGAAAGGACAGCTAAAGATAAAAATAGCAAAACAACAAAAACCAGGAAAACATTGCACAGTTAAAGAGTCTTCAGAAGGTGCTCCGCCTTAATCACTAACTGGTCATAGGAGGCTACAACAACTTTGAGTTCATCCAGGTCCTTATTAGGCTTCTTCTCCTTATTTTTACCTCTGGTTCTTGTTCTGGGTCCTTGGACTTCTCATGTGCCTTCAGTGTCAGGGTCAATATCCAGGGTATCCTTCTCCTCATCCAACTTGCTGATGAGAGTTTTGGTATTGCCAGCAGAGACCTTCAGAATGTTTAAGCTTTGCTCTGCGATACTTTTGAGACATTCCTCAATTTTGTTGACTTTACTAACAGTTCCTGACATAGTTTGATCCATAGCATTAGCATTTTCTTTCCTCTCCAGCAAGTCTTTCTCATTTTTCTCAAATCTGGGGTTGAAGGAGTCTCTTATATTTTCAGCTTTAGCAATAGTATTTGTCAAATCCTCCATATAATCTACCATAGTCTTACCTTCCCCTATGTTGATAGTTTCCACAATCTGTATTTTGTGGATGAGTTTTTGGTTGTCATCCACAACTTTCTTGTAACTGGTGATTAACCATTCCATGGTGTCCATAAAACCTTTCATACCCTTAGGAGGAGGGTTTCAGGAGAGATCAATCTTACCGGAGTTGTCATGTTCCTTATTTGGGGTGTCACCAACAGTAGCTTTGTCATCAGCCCTTTGAACATCTCCAGTGGTCACCTCCTCCAAGTTCTGGTCAGCTTCTGGACTCTTTTTCTACTTGTGATCCTCCAACTCCTTCACATTCTCATCCTTTCTCTTTCATTTATTTCTGGTCTCTATATGGACTTTAGTTTTCTTTTTCAGAGAACCCTGGGGTTTCTCCTTCTCTAAATCTTCAGAGACCTCCTCCAAGGAGGAGGAACTGATCTGGAGAATCTTGCCTTAAGTTTTCTTTCCTTTTGAGGAGGATGACCTAGTTTTCAAATATTTCCTCTTCTTACCTACTTCAACTTCCGAGTCATCCATACTCTCTTCAGACTCACTCATTGGATCACTGTCAGAACCCTCATCCAAAGAGAAAACAGAGTCCAACCCATCCTCCTTAAACTTTGAAATAGAAGGTTGCAGGTGGGCTATCTGGTTAGCCTTCAGATCATCATAAACAAGAACCATTAAGCCTTGATGCATGGCAGTGTCCCCATAGGGTTCTATTTATAGGCCTTAATGGTGGCATTCATAGAACATAATAGAAAATATGGAATGTTAACCTTCTCGTCATGCCTAAAATGATTTAGCAAAACAAAATGGTAGCCATATACTTTAGTGAATCTACCTTCCAAAGTAATACAGCGCATTATAACAAAAAGGACCTTCCTCCATGGTTTAACAAAATCCCTAGGGGGATAGTAAGTTTTACTTAGCTTCACCAGGCATTTTTTCTCCTTTTCAATTTCAAGATATCTTTCAATAGCCTCCTTTCTCACTTTCCTATCCCTGTAGTAGTTACTTCCTTCCCTTCAGAGACCCGTGGCCTGGGCAATAAGGTCTTCATCTATGACAACAGACTGATCTCCCATCTTCAAAATGCCCTTTCTCTAGTTTTTACAAAAAAAATTGGTGACTGTGGCATTCCGCCCGTGGAGCCTCTCCATAAATTTTGAGAACCCACCCTTCTGTAGTATGTTCCAAACCACCTCCTTTTGCTTCCACTCCTTGCAGTTGCTAGGTTCGTATTAGCGTCTATTTCTGCCCATATTTTTGCTATACAAAGCAAAATGTCAAAGCTTGTAGAGAACTTTAGACAAAAATTTTCTCAGAGCTACCAAATTTACCCAGAAAGCATGGGAAGTGATAGATTGAGTGTTATAATAAATGGTGCTAACAATATTATAATTTCTCGAAGCACTCCTTTTAATCCATCTCATTATTGTTTTGTACATCAAAAATCTTTGGGATGCTATTATATCGGTCCTTAAAAATGATTAATTTGACATCCTCAAGGAGGCCTTGTTCTCCCTTCCAAGTAATCATTTCATCTTGATTGAACATCGCGTTGGCTGTCCAGTCAGCACACCCATTAACTTCATGGTAGATATGAGACATGTAACTTTTCTCAAAAGTATTAATGAGGTCTCTAGCGGCTTTTATAATGTTATTGATAGACCATGAGGGCTTAGAGGTCCCCTTGAGGCATTTGATGATGTTGTTTGAGTCCCCTTCAATCCATATGTAGGGGAAATTCCATCTTTTTGTGAGGAGAATACCTTGGAGAGCTGCCATTGCTTCTACTTTGTGGTTTGTTTGACTTTCTATTGGAACAACAATCATTTCCTTGCATATACCTTTGTCATCTCTAAGAATAGCTCCACATCCCACAAGGCCCGGATTACCTTTTGTAGCACCATCAAAATTGACTTTGAACCAACAATGAGGGGGAGTTTGCCATCTTGCTTCTAGTATTTTGTTTTGCTTGGGGTCATAAATTCCAGCATTCTTCAAATTCCAGGAACTTAAAATGTGAGATTCCAATGGGTTGGTCAAAAAATAGGGACCCCCAATGATCCCAATGTTCTCCACAATTGCCCATTGTATTTTCTAGAACACAATATCATGAGTAAGGGAAGTGTCCCTAAAAATATGACTATTTCTTTCTTTCCATAATCCCCATAGAATGTGAGGGAGTGATAGCTGCCACAAAGATCTCAAAAAGGAGTTAGACCAATGGTAATTCCTAGAGTAGAACAACTCACTGATAGTGTTAGGAAACACCCAAGCAATGCTAAAACTCTTAAGAAATCTTTCCCAGATCGAAGCAAAATAGGAACATCAGATAGCCAAATGGTCCACTAACTCTTCCTCTTTGAGACACAAAGAACGTCTATTAGGAAAGGAAAATCCTCTACCCTTGAGGTTATCTAAGGTCAAGATTTTATTTTGAAGAATAATCCAATAGAAAAAGTTGATTTTGGGGGTCAAACCCTTTACCCAAGCTTTAGACCAAAAAGGATTGTCAGAGGGGGTGGGGGAGAGAACACCATACATTGAAGAGACAATAATAATACCTTTGGGTTCATACTTCCAAATGAGGGAGTCTTCCTCTTTATTCAACTAGGTTGAAGACAGATGGTTTTTAAGGTTAATGAGGCTTGGGTGAATACTTTCAATGTTCTGCCATTTATTGCCTGTCCAATACCCTTCAACTAAAGGAACAAAAGTTCTAATACAGGAGGAGGCATAAGGGGCCCATTCTAGGAATTCAATCAAGGGTTTATCAAAAATCCAGGGGTCTTCCCATAATTTAACTTTCCTACCATTTCCTACTTTCCAAATAATCCCTTTAGCAATGCTATCTCTGCACTTAGAGGCATGGTTCTAGATGTGGAACCCATTAATACTAATTCCAAAATTGATAAAAGAGGAAAGAGAGGAGGACAGAAGAAAGTACTTACTTTTCTAGATTTTACACCATTCATTATCTAAGTGGAACATTCTCCAAACCTGTTTGGACATGAGAGCTTCATTTAAGGTCTGAATTCTTCTCAAGCCCAAACCACCTTTACTTTTCGGTCTACATACCTCATCCCAAGCCACAAGAGACATTCTTTTCTTGTCCTCAACCCCTGACCATAGAAAGTTTCTTTGAATTTTCTCAATTGCATCAGCATACTTAACTAGAATTCTGAAAAGGCTTAGGGCATAGATAGGTATGCTTTGAAGTGAAGCTTTTAGAAGTTGTAGCTTTCTAGCCTGACTTAAAAGGGCTCCTTTCCAACTAGCTATCTTTTTGTGAAATTTGTCCACTAAGGAGCTCCAGAAAGAATGAGGAGGTTCAATTCCCAAAGGGAGGCCACGATAAGTGGCAAGAAGATCAGCAATCTGACATTCCAGGATTCTGCTGATTCTCTCTTGTCTTCTCTCTAGGGTGTTGATGAAAAAAACTTCGCTTTTGACCCAATTAATGAGCTGACCAGAAGCAGAGGCAAACTTACAAAGAGTGTCCTTCAAGGTTCTAGCTTCAGAGATGCTTGATTCCCCTAGTAAAATCCTATTAAAGCTAACCTAGTAAAGGGGTTTTCCAACTATTGAAATGATTAGAAGACAATAGGTAAAACTCTCATCTGATAACAGCACAGCATGCTAAGGTAGATCCTTTTCAGTTCATCTACTCTGTAGTTCTCCACTCACTGGTCTAGCAAGTATCTCATCACTCGGATACACACACACAACTTTTGCCAACAACTTTACAATAACAAATTGATGAATACTAAGAGGGGGGGTGAATTAGTATACTGAAAAACACTGTACTCAAATACTTTGTAAGACTAATAGTAAACCGATAAAATAGTTTAACAGACAAACTGGTTAATACACATGCAAACCAAAACGCAAACAGAGCATTCACCCACAAAAGCAATACAACCATAACACAAGATATTTGACATGGAAACCCAAATGGGAAAAACCACGGTGAGGTGAAACTCACAAGTCACTATCTACATAATAGAACCCAGACAGGTTAAGGTTAGACCAGTTAAGGTCTTACAATGTTCTTTACCAGAATAGATCCTGTTAGGAATCTCAATCTCTGTTAAGAGATAAGTCCGGTTAAAGACTACCTTGCTAGAGGATTTTAGATTCACAAAGGTGAACCACCTTGTTAGAGGATTTTACAAAGGCTTTTAGGCCTACCTGATTAAGGGCTAAGAACTTGTCAAAGAGGTGAGTAATCAACAAGTATATGATCTATCAGATAGCATAGATTGCTTGGTTAGATTTAGTATAGCTCACTGCTAATGCATTCCAGCATTACTTCAGTCTTCTATAGTTCTCACTCTATAATAGCTTGATCTTCTCAGATAAGATCACTCTCACAATAACTCGTCAACCACCTTAAACCCTAGCAACAACAAAATGCTCCACACACAAAAGACCCTAGACATGATGTCCTTATATAGGAATCTGATTTCATGTTGGTCCAATAGGATTTCAATACAATTCCCTAGGTTCAATGAACCTGGGCATACTTGGTAACTTGACACAAAAAGCACCTTTTAAGTGTCAGCACCATCAAATAGTTGGTGGATGGTAACTCATCACAAAATGTTGATTGGTAACTCATCACAGAGTATTACCGGTTCGTAAAAAATACCGGTTGCCGGTTAGACAAAAATGAAGACTGGTGAAAATGTGTTATGCTGCTTTATTCCTTCGTACCGCTTGGGATCCATGAACTGCTTGTGGTCGACATGCTGCTTCAGACCGGTAAACAAATTCTGCAAAATACCAATATTCTAAAGACTATAATGCAACATACCGGTTGAGCTCTAGCTCATACATATAAAGGGGATCTCAATGCAAGTGTGTGTCCATCAATGACAATCACAACATAAACATCAAAAATGCCAACACAAACATCATCGACCCTATAGACAACAGTTAGGTCGGTAGCATAAACCCTAAACCCTAAACATCTTAGGTTTATTATATAGGCGGTCCAATCCTGACCGTCCAAACACATTGCATAGAGTATTACAATTTCAAACAGATCACAAGACAATCTGCATTGTTCATTCATCACCACACATGGGAATCAGTAACCCATCACACTCTCTTCTCATACCGCTAAGAGGAATGATCATTCCTGAGGTAGACATCTAACGTAGTCGATCTTCTTATGCGAGATCCTCAAGGAAATCCTTCATGTGCACCAAGCTAATGTGGCACCTCAATCTCATTCACATCTCTTGGCTAACTCATCATAGAATATCATTAGTTGCATCACACAAGCTAGATCGCCAAACCGGTAACCCTAGAGTAGAGACTACCAACAGGTAGTCACACTTTAGTGAAACCCTAACACCAGCTCACTGCATCTCCTCATACCTCTTCATACTAGCTCACTTGAACTTATTGACATCAATGACAGCATACATTATCATCATGTCAACATGCTAGTTCATCATATGCCAATAATATCCAACAATCTCCCACTTTGGCATTGATGGCAATACTCAATGTAGCATTGCAACTGTAAACATCATAGACCAGTGTATCTTCATGATCAGATATCTTCACCTCATACATCAAATATCTTCTCCCCCATACATCAGATATCTTCTCCCCTTTGACAACAATGCCAAAGTGGAGGCACAAGCTTCCATACTCTACTATGTTGCTCCCCCTATGGAGTAGCATCCTTCAACTCATCAATCCTGAAACATTTGTCACTGTAGTACTTGATTGATGCAGAGCACACATCTTTAGTTGACTTCATGAAGGGGAAGAACCCCTAATTCACCTCTCAAATATGTAAATGTAGTCTTTGGTAAGGGGTTAGTGAATATATCTGCTAGCCGCTCCTTACTGGAAACATGTTGTAATACAACCTCCTTATTCTGAACTTTCTCTCTCAAGAAATGATAGTTAAGCTCAATTCGCTAGTTCTAGCATGCAATACTAGATTCTTGGAAATATTTAATGCACTTGTGTTGCCACAAAATATATTCATCAGTTCAGATATAGGTACTTTGAAACCTTCCAATACATGTTTCATCCAAATTGCTTGAGTGCAGTTCATAAATTCTACCACATATTTGACTTCAGCTATAGACTGGGAAATATAGCTTTGCTTCTTACTTGTCCATGATACTAATCTTCCACCGAGAAAGAACGCTCCACCGGTTGTGCTCTTTCAGTCACCCACATTACCTACCCAATCAGCATCAGTATATACTTTGAGATTATAGTCACCATTATATGGATACCACAATTCATAGTCAACTGTTCCTTTTAGATATCTAAGAATCCTCTTGACAGCTACCAAGAGGGATTCTCTAGGACATTTCTGAAAATGAGCTACTATGTCCAGTGCATGAGCAATATCTGGTCTGATGTGCACCACGTAGTATAGCTTAGTGATCATTGACCGGTACTCCTTTTCATTCACCAGTGCTGAATCATCTTCCTTAGTCAGTTTATAGCCAATCACCATTGGTGTATCAACCGGTTTGCTTTCCTCCATGCCAAAAGTCTTCAATACCCTTTGACATACTTGGACTGGGTAATAAAAATACCCTCTTTCATTTGATGAATCTATAAACCAATGAAGAACTTTATCTCTCCAATCAGAGAAATATCAAACTCTTTCTTCATTTCATCTGCAAATGCATGACTCATTTTATCATCTCCTCCAAAGATTATATCATCCACAAACACTTCATAGATCAGAATCTGATCACCTTCTGATTTCAAGTAGATGTTGCTATCTTCACTTGTTCTCTAAAATCCAATCTTCACAAGATGAGAGTGTAATCTTTCATACCATGCCCTAGGTGCTTGTTTCAATCCATATAGAGCTTTGTGTAATCTACACACCATGTCATTGTCTTCTAATAAGGCAAACCCTTCTGGTTTCTCTATATACACTTGCTCTCAGAAAAGTAGACTTCACATCCATCTGATAAACCTTAAATCCCTTAAATTCTGCAAATACAAGTAGCATTTAGACACCTTCTAGTCTAGCCATAGGAGCAAAGGTTTCTCCATAGTCTTCTCCCTCCTCCTGAGCATATCCTTTGCATACAAGCCTAGCCTTGTTCCTAACAACCATGCCTTCTTCATTCAGCTTATTCCTAAAGACCCATTTGGTACCTATGACATTTTTATGTTCTGGTCTAGGCACCAAAGACCACGTTACATTCTTCTCTATCTAGTCTACCTCATATTCAATTGCTTTAATCTAGTCTTCATCTGTAAGAGCTTCTCTAGAAGTCTTGGGTTCAAATTCAAAAATCATGCAAGAGTTCTCCTTTACTTTCTTCTTGTGAGTATCCCTGCATGTTTATCTCCTATGATTTTCTTCGGATCATGATGTAGCTTCACATATCTAGGAATGATTCTAGCTTGATCTACTATCTTTTCTTCTTCTCCTTCACTTACCTCTTCTTCTTTTCTTGTTGCAGCTTCTACAGGAACACTAAGAGCTTTACAAGTTTCTTTCTTAACCGGTTCCCAGAAGGCTATACCCAGTCCATCTTCCACTTCTTCACTACAGGTTTCCTTGGGTTCTTCAAGGGATTCATCAACCCTGACATCGATACTTTCAACAATATTATGTGTTCTATTGTTGTAGCACTTGAGAGTTTTGCTCTTAGAGGAATATCTCAGAAATATTCCTTCATCACATTTTGCATCAAACTTGCTCAAATGCTCACCTCTCTTGATACATCACTTACTACCAAACACTTTAAAGTAACTCATAGTGGGAATTTTCCTAGTCCAATACTCATAAGGGGTTTTATCTTTTCCTTTCTTTATAAGTACATGGTTCATAGTATAGACTGCAGTACTCATTGCTTCTCTCCAAAAGGTGTGAGCAACCTTTCCTTGGATCAGCATTGTTCTAGCCGCTTCAACTACAGTCTTGTTATTTCTCTCTGCTATGCCATTCTATTGTGGTGTCCTTGGGGCAGACAACTGCCTCTTGATACTGTTATCTTCACAGTACTTATTGAATTCATTAGAAGTGAATTCTCTTCCTTGATAAGTTCTCAGGCATTTTATCTTTTTACCACTTTCTTTCTCTTCTAATGCTTTGAAGGCTTTGAACTTTCCAAATGCTTCATACTCATCTTTCAAGAATGTGACCCACATCATTCTTGAGTAGTCATTAGTAAGAATCATAAAATACCTATCTCCCTAAATACATCTAGTTTTCATAGGACCACACAAATCAATATGCACAAGATCAAGTAAATTTTCTATTGAGAAAGACTTACCTTTAAAAGTTGAGGAAGACTTCTTCCCAAGTTGACATTCTTTGCACAAAAAATTCTTAGGTTTGTTCAGGAAAGGTAATCCTCTTACCACCTTGATCTTACCAACTTTAACAATATTGTCAAAGTTCATATGATAGAGTCTCCTATGCCATATCCAACTATCATCAAACTTTGCCATTAGACACCGACTTATCTTGGCATTCAACTGAAATAGGTTACCTCTGGTCTACTTACCGGTGGCAGTAAGTTCACCACTCTTCCCAATTATACTGCAGACTCCACCTTTGAATTCCAGAATGAGTCTTTTTTCATTTAGTTGAGCAACACTCAATAGGTTATGCTTAAGACCTTCTACCTAGAAGACATTATCTGCATGGCTCTTTCCATTCAGTGAGATGGATCCTTTACCTTTCACCAAACATGGTGCATCATTGCCAAATCTGACAACACCTCCATCATATTCCTCTAGAGATAGAAATTTTCTCTAGTCGCCAGTCATGTGGTGAGAACACCCACTATCTATAATCCACTCATTGGAGTTGTTAATGTGAGAGACAAGTGCTTTCTTATTAGACACTTCTTCCTTTATAGCTGCAAATACTATGTCTTCATTTTCTTCATCCTCTGATTCTTCATCAGTGACACCTTCATCCATAGCAACAAGGCAATTTCTTATGTTTCCTCCTTTATACTTTCTAAACTTCTTTGGTTTATCTTTATTATCACTGTTAGGATAATTTATAGCTATATGTCCTATCTTGTTGCAGGACAAAACATTTCAAAGGAAGTTTACCTCTATATTTTCTAGTTCCCTTCAAAAGTCTTTTAGCAAGAAGAGCTTCAAACTCCATCAAAATCTCTTCATCATCCATATCTTTGCATTGTCTAGATTCATAACTGGTACTAGTTTCTTTTCCTTTTCTGGATGGTACAACAGATGCTTTAAAGGTGGACTAAGTCTTCTGAACACTGCCATCATAGCTATTCAACTCATATGCAGTTAACTTTGCAATAATAGAAACTAAGGATACCTTGGTTTTATCAATAGAACTTAGTTGCTGGATAGCAACAACTCTGATTGCATAGATTGGTAACAATGATCTAAGGACTTTACTAGAAATGGTGCTATCATCAATGGTTCCACCAGGGCTTTTGATATCACCAACCATAGTCTTAATCCTAATGACATATTGTTGAATGGTCTCACCTTCAACCATCCTCATATCCTCAAATTTACCTCTAAGGCTCTCTTCGTTAGCTTGCTTTACATGCTCATCACCACCATAAATGTTTTCCAGTGTATCCCATACATCCTTAAGTGTGTCCTTGTCTTGTACATCAATAAACTCAATATCTGATAGGCTTCTGATAAGGGCTTCCATGACTTACCCAGTTTTCTTGTATCTCTCTCTTTTGATCATCTGTCAAAGTGCCAGTAGGAGTCACATAGGCATTCTCAACATAGCTCCAGTGTTGAGAACCCATACTCTTGATGTAAATCTTTATTCTGTCCTTCCATATCTTGAAGTTATCTCTATTGAACTTAGGACCTTCCCTCTTCATCATTACAACAGGATATTTTACCTCAAGTGGTTAAGCTTATATCACCGAGGACCTGGAGACACTCTAATACCAATTGATGAATAATGATGAACAACAGATACCCTAACTGGTACTGAGATGGGGTGGTGAATCAGTACAAACAAAAATGTTCTCAACAACTTATCAAGTCAAAGAAATACCAACTAATTGTCATCATTACTGAACTTAACCATGGCAGTACCAGTTAAACATAGTAAGATATCAGACACCATAAACTGATAAGTTTGTACACCTTAAATGCATTCAATACTTGATAATAACTTCACCCATAAATGTATGCATGTGGTATACCAGTAATACCATAACTTATTAAGTCTGCATGCATAATTTTTCAACCAAAGAATACATAATCATCAAATGAAAAATGCATAACACATAACACATAGATTTTTCATGTGGAAACCCAAATGGGAAAAACCACGGTGGGGATGAATACCCACAAGCTTGTTTTTGAACTCTTTTGAAGCTCGTTCAGTTAGGAGCCTAGTCTGGTTAAAGACTTTATAATAGGTTCTGCTAGGAACCAATGCTATTAGAGATCACCCAATTAAGGGATGGCTATATACCCTGTTAAAGGTTACCTCACTAGAGGATTTGAAGAACTCAATGATCTTGAGTCACCCGGTTAAAGGTTTTATAATAAGCATGTTAAAGCTACCCAGTAAAGGGATTTTCCAACTATTGAAATGATTAGATGACAATAGGTAAAACTCTGATCTAATAACAGCATAACATGCTAAGGTAGATCCTTTTTCAGTTCCTCTACTTTGTAATCACACTCTACAGTTCTCCACTCACTGGTCTGGCAAGTATCTCATCACTCGGATACACACACACAACTTTTGCCAATAACTTTACAATAACAAACATCATCAACCTTATAGACAACAATTAGGTCGGTATCATAAACCCTAAACCCTAAGCATCTTAGGTTTATAACACAGGCAGTCCAATCTTGACCATCCAAACACATTGCATGGAGTATTACAATTTCAAATAGATCACAAGACAATCTGCATCGTTCATTCATCACCACACATGGGAATCAGTAACCCATCACACTCTCTTCTCATACCGCTAAGAGGAATGATCATTCCTGAGGTAGACATCTAATGCAGTCGATCTTCTCATGTGAGATCCTCAAGGAAATCCTTCACGTGCACCAAGATGACATGGCACCTCTGTTACAAGCTAGAGTTGCCATTGCACCAAAAGATCGACCTTCGACCTGTCAATGCTTGATACAACCACTAGACTTATAGAATCCACATGAGGCTATTAAACCATGTCACGAATCTCCACGAGGGATGCTGGCCCACTACCAACAATCCCGCTCCTAGCATCACTCATCGTGGCTTGCGTGATTCAAACTTGTGAGCAATCCTTGATACCACTTGTTACAAGCTAGAGTTGCCGTTGCACCAAAATATTGACCTTCGACCTGTCAATGCCCATCACAACCACTAGAATTATAGAATCCACAGGAGGCTGTTAAACCATGTCGCAAATCTCCATGAGGGACATTGGCCCACTGCCAACAACCTCAATCTCATTCACATCTCTTGGCTAACTCATCACATAAAATCATCGATTGCATCTCACAAGCTGGATCGCCAAACTGGTAACCCTAGATTAGAGACTACAAACTAGTAGTCACACTTTAGTGAAACCCTGACACCGGTTCACTGCATCTCCTCATACCTCTTCATACCAGTTCACTTGAACTTATTGACATCAATGACAACATACATTATCATCATATGCCAATAATATCCAATAGGTTGAAGGAAAAGGAAAGGGGATTATGGGTACTTCACCCTCAGTTTTGAAAAATATTAAGATATTGGAAATCAAGGCCTCGGTAGATACCAGTGTACATACAAATATTGAGATACCGGCTAATATACTCAATACTCAATATTAGTCCTCTAGACAAAAATGTACAGGTTGAGGTTATAGTTCCTACAGAGGAACCAATAGTTATATAAACTGCACCAAGTGGTGAAGCCACGGGTGCAAGTGAGGAAGCTATAAAGGAAAAATCATCAGAGGAGAAGAAAGGAGAATCTAGCAGGGAACCGGTAGTTGGTCCATCATTTTTATCAATTGACACCTCACATGTTGAAAATAAAAATATAATAGAGATGAATCCTACTAAACTCATGATGATGGAAGCACAAGAACTAATGAAGGAAGGACCTACGGATAAAGGGATTATTGATCAATCAATCATTGTTTTACACAGACTAGTCCTGGAGTGCAAGATTGACAATGAATCAAGCCCATCCGGCAAGCTTAAGATGATCACTGAGCATATCTCAAAGGATTTTCAATCCTTACAAAAAATTTCAAATAGGCAAGCACTGGAGAGATTCACTCAGGCTAAGAGAGCTACATTTGATCAGGTGATTGAATTTGAGAAGAAGAAGATTGATGAAAAATTGAAACTAATAGATAATTCTTTAAAGAAGTGTACAAATATTCATAGGGTTTTTTGTAATATTGATATTGTTACAGTCAATGTGGATAAGAAGATAAAAGAACTTCAGGAGAAAATTGCAATTATAGCTAATTCTTTTGATTAATTAAGTTCATTGACTACATCCATTGATGGTCAAAATATGATTTTGGAAAACTAAATTTCTGTTCTTCAAAAGGAAAGAGACAAAATTATAAGAAGAGTCAGAAGTCTGAGAGGCTTGGTGAGTCCCCGGTTGGATTCACTCATTGCACATAAGAAAGAATGTATGGATATGGTGGGAAAGCCCACACCGACAGAGGTAAATGAGAAAGAGACTTTTGCACATATATTAAATGGACTTGTATCCATTTCTGACACTTTCAAAACTAGTTGGGATACTTATCTTGAGCTATTGGAAAAGGCTTATCCATAAATTTTTAAATTTGTTAAGCTTCGGTAAGATATTTTTGGGATATTCATTGTACAACTTTTTGAATCTTTTACATTCTTTTTAGAATTTTTGATGGCATTGATGTCAAAGGGAGAGTTGATATAGATGTGAAAAAGATTAGAAATATTTGTATACATTGGGGGGAGATATGGAGATATGGAGTATGGATTATTTTGCATTAATGAATATTCAGCTCGGGGGAGTGTGGAGTACGTAGGATGAAACCGACAAATTAAACCTTGACCATTTTTCACATGAGTGTTGCCATCAATTTCAAAGGGGGAGATTGTTGAAAATTGACACTCAATTGGTTGGTTTCACTATGTTGTCATTGATGGCAACATGGTATTGTGTTCCAACTTCATGTTTTGGTTCAATTGCGTATCGAGAGGCATTTCACAGATACTACACTGGTACCGACATCGATAGGATAAAAGTATTTCTTTGGTTACTAGGAATGTAGATTAACATGCTTTGGAATATGGTTATCGGTATTGAAGGCTCACATCTCTTGGATCTGGCATCAACAATTGATTTTGATATTCATGTATTTATGTTATCTGGCTGACATATAATTTGACATTGTAATAACCTTTGTAAGTTGACATAAGGCATGAAAATGGCATAGGGTATATCAGTCAGTTGGATTAGATCATTTTTTATATAGGAGATTATGGATATGTGAATGTAATATAATGTGAAATATATCAGAGAGATTATGTATGTGAGGATATTTATGTAAGGGTTATTCTAGTAAAAGGTTTAGGGTTTTAGACCAGAACAGACAGAGATTAAACTAGAACTGTATTCAGGCATAGAAGATGATATCTTAGCAGTTCATAACTTCTCTAGATTGTAGTCTATATTTTTATATAGTCAGTGAAACTCCTTTCTGTGATTGAGCAATGTGCTCTAGGTTGTAAACCTTCTTGCAAGTGCAGGCCCCTCAAATTTTGTAATATCTCTTCATATGGCTAGTGAATTGATATTGTGGGTCACAAATCCCACCGTGGTTTTTCCTCTTTGAGGTTTTCCACGTACAATTATGTGTGTTATGATTCTCATTTATGTGATTGGCTTATTGATTTCTTTACTTGTTTCAATTATGTATGCACCAATATACCAATTGGTGTATGCATGTTTTATTAAGGCTAAAATTGATCATTCTAGTATAACACTAATTCACCCCCCCCCCCCCCGCCCCTCTTAGTGTTATTGGATTCCAACATCTAACATCATCAATCTTCATCAAAGAATCACCAAAATAGTGTCTCATGTCAACAATCTCCCCCTTTGGCATTGATGGGAGCATTGTAAAAAATGACAGGTATTCCAAGAATCCAAAACTGCAATCAATCTGAAAAATATGTATACTCAACTAACTCCCCCTAAGAATGTGTACCATTTTTCACTGCCCTCTCTCCCACTTTGACGTCAATGGGAAAGGTAGGAATCTACCAAAACTTATATACAAAATAATGTGTATAGTGATCTACAAAAACTTGAAAACATCTACATAAGTTTCCTTCAAAGACTTCAAATACTCATTCAATCCTCTCAGGAAACAACCCAAAACATTAATTTGGGTGCTAAACATGTATGCATGAACTTCTACACCCTTAAGATTTACAGGAACATCTTTACCTAAAGAAGTTACTACATCCTGCTGAGCTCCAAGTATCCATCCACGGAGTGATTAAACTTCTCAATTCTCTCACTCTACTTATCATTTGTTCCTTTTCCTTATTCAAGCCCTTTATTTTATCAGTGAGATCCATTACCTAGGCTTCAAGGGTACTAGGAAAGACCGAATGCGGAACAAATAATTTTTCTATATAGACTAGTTTCCCTTCAAGATCTCTTATTTTCTTGTCAGTGTCTATAGAAAACTTAGGCAAAAAGAGACACGACTTCAATATTTTACCACCTTCATCCAAAGCATCCTCAACACTTTTCACTACAAATTTTAAAATTCCCTATCAGCCTCAATCATTTTCAAATAGGTTTGGAGCCTCATTTCATTAAACTTTTACAAACATTTATATCCGATACTTTCTCTAATGATACAAAATTTGATTCAACTTTGTTTGACATATCCTTAAGCTTACTAGAGGTGTGTCACCGGAAACTAACTTAAGATTAGGCAAAATTTTCTCCAAACTACAGTCATCAAAGATATAATATTTTTCTCTTTAGACGTGAACTTAAGTAAGTCCTCACTTGCCTTTATTTGCATGAGGGTGACTAACTTAAGTACTTGAAGAGGGTACAAGGTACTTAAATCTACCAGAGGAGAAATATCTTTGCTTGATTGTCCTTCCAGTTGGGAGTCATCCTTCTCTCGATAAACCTGATAGTTATTTTCTGTCAAAATTTTCCTTAGAATACATTTTGTATCTTTTATTATTGTAGACACTTAAAAATAATTATTTTAATTATTTTTAATTCCTCACATAATTAATTAATTAATTATGTTAATTAAAATTATTCTCAATATTAATTAAATATAATTAATATTGTCACTATAGCATATGATTTATTTAATGAATCAATCCCTTTCTTTATTCTTCTAAAAAATCAAATCCTTACAAATCTTCCTCTTAGCTAATTAATTTCAATTAATTAGTTAACCTACATGATTCCTACAAATCATCTTCTTAATTCATCATTAACCTAATAAATTCTTCTAGAGACTCCCTAAACTTACTTAACATTATTCTTCTAATTTTTTATTCCCTCCACTCATTGTCTCTCATAGTCAAATTCTCCTACAAATATAAATCCCACCTAACATTTCCTCTAATCCCCCTCCTAATGAGTCGTTAATGGCTAATCATCATGATTAGCCACAAAGTCAACTCTTTGTCCATTCATCCAACCACTAGCTTTAAATGCTCTTTTTCTAGATGAATATAAGATTTTCAAAATCTCACATTCCTCTAGACATTTCCCTCTCCCAAAGAATTTTTAATTCCTTTTTATTCTTCTAATCCCCATAATATCCATTTTTGGAGAATTTTTAATTCCTCCAATGTATCTTGTAGAGTGTGGAGATACGAAATGCCTTTAGGGCATATTTCTTGGTCTCCACACGCTCTCTTGGAGCTTGTGTGAGCTCACAAGTAAATCATAGCCCTTCATCTCAAATTCATCCTATCCATTCATTTTCCTCTCCTCTTCCTATAAAATAGGGCTCCATCCCTTCATTCAGAACATCTTGAAATCCAGTAAGCTTATGCTGCCCTTTTGAGCCCAGGAAATCATCTTGGCAACTTGATCATCTCATCTTTATCATTCATCCTTATCATTTGTGCACAATATTAGAGAGCCATCCACATCTAGCAATCAAAGGAGCACATCAAGTGGAGCATTACTAAGGGGCGCCTTCACTTCATCGAGCTCAATCCGAAGGAGAAGATAAAATAGCAAGGTGAAATGGTCTTTTAATGATATTTTAGCATTCTGCATGTTTATTTCGTTATGTTTTGATCAGTTTACCTTTCGAATCTATTTTCCCCTCTTCATTTTGGCATGCCCGGTGGGACTCACGTCTCTGAGAACTAATGTTTTTTTTTTTTTTAGGTTTTCGTGAGTTGTGAGATGTATGTTCCAAAATAGTGTGATTGCAATATATATATATATATATATATATATATATATATATATATATATATATATATCTTTTTCATAGGTTCCAGAATCGTGGCTTTGCATTTCTGCGTGACAGCTCCTCCTTATTCTGTTATGTTTCTTTTTTTTATGTTTCTATTTCATTTGCAACACAACAGATCTGTTATCTAATTTGTTAGTTGATTTGTTGTCTGTTCTGTTTTAGTATAATCTGTGTGAAAGTAGGAGAGTATGCTCTTGTCTAAATAGACAATCAGAAATCTAGACCTTTCACTTTTCTATTATGTTTAGCACGACTGTATGCTCTGACTATAGGAAAGTGTGAAAATAGGAGAGTATGCTCTTGTCTATCTAGACAATCAGAAATCTAGACCTTTGACACTTTTCTATTTGTGTAGTGCTACTATCTGCGCTGTTAATCTGTCTGAAAATTTTTAGGTGCTAACTGTACTCTGCATTTAATTTATTTATTTCCCGTTATCTGCTCTGTTTAAATATAATCTGTTTGCCCGTAGGAAAGTGTGAAAGTAGGAGAGTATGCTCATCTATCTAGACAATTAGAAATCCAGACCTTTGACATTTTTTATTTTTGTTCTGTTTAGTGCGATTGTTTGTTCTGATAAATCTAGGGTTTCTGTCTGCTCTGTTAAATCTAGGGTTTCTATTTTGTTAAATTTAGGGTTTCTGTTCTATTAAATTTAGGGTTTCTATACCATTAAATCTTCTTTATCTTGACTCCATTTTCCTCCAAATTTCACCAGATTCTCCACATTGCCATTTTCCATATTTTCTTCCTTGGAGGCCTTATCTCAAAAATCTACTTTTTGAAGCCCAAAATCCCATATTTCTCTATTTTTAGGTTTTGCCATAACTTCTTCCCTTTTCATCCAATCACTTCCAAATTTTTCCCATATTATCCATCTTCAACTTTTGCTTCTTTGTCCCTCTTGGACAAATTTTCCCATTCCTTCATCTCTCCTCCAAAATCCCCATTTTTCGCTTGCCTATCCCTTAAAAAGTGGTAAAAACCTAGTCAAACCCCATTTACCCATCAAAGCTTTCTTAAAATCCACATTTGTCATTAGTAAAAAAGTTTTTATTCATGTTTTTCTATTCATTCTAAAAAAAATTAAAAAAAAATTAATATTTTTGTCATTTTGTTGATTTTTGCAGGACGCTTGTTGAAGAATATTTTTCCAAACTACTAATCAAGTTGTTTTGCAGGACATTTTTTGAAGACTCCATTTTTCAAACTACTAATCAAGTGGTTTTGCAGGTTGCCTAGCTGATTCAACCAGATATTGTGCATTTATTTAAATTAGGCACCTAGATATTAATTAAAATGGAATGAACCATTATCTTATATGTCTTTAAGAAAAGCATAAAGGTAGGAAAGTATGCTCTCATCTTACTAGATGATCAGAAATCCAGACCCTCCAGCCTTTTCTTGTTTGATTGTGTGTTTACCTCTAGCAGGCCTACCCTCCCAACTTGCTCTTTGAGAAGGTAAGAGGGGAACGACCCAAGTGAGTACACTTGGACCTGGGGTTCCCAACTCACTATAATAAATAGGCCATTGACTATGAAAGGGTTAATGGTTGGGGCTATATGAGAGTTCACTCTCACATTGGGTGCTTAGTAGGATCCTAGAGATCTCAATCATGCTTGCATGACTACTAAGTTCTTGGTTCTTCATTGGGCTATAGGCCTCAATTGCACTTGTGCAACTTTGAAGGGTAGCTCCTAGAAGGAAGACTTACTAAACACCTTGTTCATAGTGGCCAAAAACCCTCTAGTCATTGGTGCAGGAGGTCAGACCTCTGAAGCGGCCCATATTCTTACGACCCTTAGTAGAGACACAAAGTTCGCCATGAGGAGTTTTCATGGGAATTGATGCTTGGCTAACCCAAGAAGTGAGTGTCGTGGAAGGGAGCCAATGGGGTCAAGCACCTAAGTGTCTGATCTAGGTAAGCGTAGATGGGAAACCAATTGAGATTCAATGACTATTGTCCTTGCCAGCCTTAAGAATGTTGTATATGAGCATGAGTGTCTTTGAGATAATATGCATTTAATCATTCTGTTTGCTTTGTTTGATACATACTTGCCAAGAGTAGACTAAAAACACATCACTATCCCCAAACACTTTGCAAAAATATTTGTCAAGACACAAACAAATTGTCCAAGTCATTACCCACACCAAGTCCAAAATTGCATCAAAACTCCGTCCATCCCATTTTTCATAAGCCTAAGAGAGAAGCTAAGAGTTTATCCTCTACATCAACATTCAAGTTTGTCCTTTGGAACACCTACTATCATCCAAATCAGGGTGGTCATATTCCTTCATAAAACTTGCCATTTAAATAGATCCTTCATGTTCATGCCAAAGACAACCTAGTCACCAAGTTTTCTTCTAAACCATCACTACCATACCTTCTTCATCAATCATCCTCAAATTTCTTAAATCCTTTCATCACAAATTTCTTAAGTCCTTTCATCCTCAAATTTCCTAAGTCCTTTCATCACAAATTTTTTAAGTCCTTTCATCCTCAAATTTCTTAAATCCTTTCATCATAAATTTCTTAAATCCTTTCTTTCATCACAAATTTCTCAAGTCCTTTGATCCTCAAATTTCTTAAGTCCTTTTATCACAAATTTTTTAAGTCCTCCTCAAATTTCTTAAGAACTTTCATCACAAATTTCTTAAGTCCTTTCATCCTCAAATTTCTTAAATCCTTTCATCCTCAAATTTCTTAAATCCTTTCATCTCAAATTTCTTAAGTCCTTTCATCCTCAAATTTCTTAAATCCTTTCATCTCAAATTTCTTAAATTCTTTCATCCTCAAATTTCTTAAGTCCTTTCATCCTCAAATTTCCTAAGTCCTTTCATCACAAATTTTTTAAGTCCTTTCATCCTCAAATTTCTTAAATCCTTTCATCATAAATTTCTTAAATCCTTTCTTTCATCACAAATTTCTCAAGTCCTTTCATCCTCAAATTTCTTAAGTCCTTTTATCACAAATTTTTTAAGTCCTCCTCAAATTTCTTAAGTGCTTTCATCACAAATTTCTTAAGTCCTTTCATCCTCAAATTTCTTAAATCCTTTCATCCTCAAATTTCTTAAATCCTTTCATCTCAAATTTCTTAAGTCCTTTCATCCTCAAATTTCTTAAATCCTTTCATCTCAAATTTCTTAAATTCTTTCATCCTCAAATTTCTTAAGTTGTTTCATCCTCAAATTTCCTAAGTCCTTTCATCACAAATTTTATCAGTCCTTTCATCCTCAAATTTCTTAAATACTTTCATCACAAATTTCTTAAATCCTTTCTTTCATCACAAATTTCTCAAGTCCTTTCATCCTCAAAGTTCTTAAGTCCTTTCATCACAAATTTTTTAAGTCCTCCTCAAATTTCTTAGGTCCTTTCATCCTCAAATTTCTTAAATCCTTTCATCCTCAAATTTCTTAAGTCCTTTCATCCTCAAATTTCTTAAATCCTTTCACCTCAAATTTCTTAAGTCCTTTCATCTCAAATTTCTTAAATCCTTTCTTTCATCACAAATTTCTCAAGTCCTTTCATCCTTAAATTTCTTAAGTCCTTTCATCACAAATTTCTTAAGTCCTCCTCAAATTTCTTAAATCATTTCATCCTCAAATTTCTTAAGTCCTTTCATCACAAATTTCTTGAGTCCTTTCATCCTCAAATTTCTTAAGTCCTTTCATCACAAATTTATTAAGTCCTTTCATCCTCAAATTTCTTAAGCCCTTTCATCCTCAAATTTCTTAAGTCCTTTCATCACAAATTTCTTATGTCCTTTCATCCTCAAATTTCTTAAGTCCTTTCATCACAAGTTTCTAAAATCCTTCGATCACAAATTTTCTAAGTCATTTCATCACATTTTTCCTAAGTCTTTTCATCACAAATATCGTGTATGGTCACAACTTGATCCCAAAAGAAAAATATCACTGATCAACAATATGGCATGCCAAACATTGGTGTCTTATATGAAGATTCCACGCAAGATCATACACAAAGTGGGCAACCAAGCGATCAAGATCAAAGCCAAAATCTTGACATGGTTAACCAAGATGAACTTTGTCTGAAAGTGAAAACTTTCCTAGCGGATTCTTATAACCAAGAGATGATAGAAAAGTTTATTAAACACAATCCTACTACACTTCTAAAAACTCTTCTTGAACATGGAGCTCAACTTCCACCTAAATTTAATAGATCCACTCTAATCCAACAACCACAAGGAGACCTCGCTCCCACACAAAGTGTTGCACCTACTATTCAAACTCAATCAATTGCAGCCCCATCAATCATCTAAGTCCAATCAATGCCACTCATGACACCTCCCACCATCATCTCCATCCCGCCTTCTTCCTCCTTACCATCCATAACACTATCAAATGCAATCTCATCCATTCTCCAACAAACTTCTATACCACCTCCTTCTATTCAACCACATATTTCTATTCCACAAACTTCCCTTTCTCCCAACAATGTCACAAATTTTATCCAGACCACATTCAATCCCATCACAACAGTTGGCAGACCACAACAAACTATCACACAAACCCCAGTGACATCAGTCATCACATCCCACATTCCCACCTCCTCATCATATCAATATATTGGTGGTGGTGCACCTTCTTTGGTTCATCCAACTCTTGCGGCAAATACAATTCATCAATATCAAAGTCCACAACAAGCTCTCATCAAGGAAATTCAAGACATGAAGAATATTATCAAAAACATGAAAGAAAAGACTAATAAAAGGAAATCTTACTCATTCAAAGAGTTTTTCCCTTGTCCTTATGACCCATCTATATCGGTTGCACCATATCCCCCAGGATTTGAGATCCCTAAATTCACCAAGTATGAAGGCAAAGGAGACCCCCGCGACCATGTCCGAGAATTCCACATCTTATGCCAAGAAGTCTCCTATAGTGACCTTTATCTTCAAAGACTCTTTCCCAAGAGTCTCATGGGAGACATCTTGGCATGGTTCTCATCTTTACCACAAGGTTCCATTGTCTCTTTTCCAGACTTGGCAGAAAAATTTTGTGGCCCACTATGCATACAACATGGGTAATGATGTTTCTATGATGGACCTATGTAATACAAAACAAAGGCCTGGAGAAACCTTCACCAATTTCCTACAAAGATGGTGACATCTTATCAAAAAAATTCAGTGGGACATGCCAGAACAACATCAAATTGAACTATTTCAAAAGAACTTGGTGCCTGAACTTTCAAGACCTTTAATATCTCAATGTATCAAATCCTTCCAAAAATTGATCGATAAGGGCCTCGCCCTCGAACAACCTTGAAACATTACCAGAAGTCATCACAAAGTTCTTCCTCTTATCATAACGACAAGCCAAAATTCTGGGCTAAGAACAAAAACGTGGTCAATGATGGTATAATTGATGCAAAGCGGGTACAAACCATGGCCGCTCCCCCAAAATCCACCACCAAGAATCATCAATTCAGCAACCAAAATCAATCCCAAAAACCTCACAACAATGTCTCAATTCAGGGACGACCACCCAGATCGAATAACAGGACTCTAAGAGATTTCACTCCTCTGGCTGAGCCTATTGAAGTGGTGCTTCAAAAACTTGTCCAAGCAAGTGCAGTGGTTTTTCCAATCACTCACCCATTTGACCCCAATCAACCTAAACCAAGATGGTATAATGAAAATGAGTATTGTGAATACCATCATATCAAGGGACATGATACACGAAGGTGTATGAAATTGAAGATCTACATACAAGATCTCATTGATAGAGGCGAGATTGAAGTAGCAAATGCAAAACCTGGTAATAACAATGACAAACTCAAAATTTACCAGGAACCTTTCCCGAAGCATGATAAAGGAAAATACTCATCATCTAACGCAATGGGTTATGACTACACTAATCACATAACCGGTTTTGATTTTTTAGTAGGTTGCATTGATTGAACCTGCAAACAATCATGTTGATGTCATAACCATCCAAGGAGTTAATCATCCTTCTTCCCAAAACATTGTACCTATCAGCAAACCTGCTGGGGGCATCCACATCTCCATAGATTTTCGAGATCTAAATAAAGCTTGTCCTAAAGATGATTTCCCACTCCCCAATATAGATTTTCCTAGGGATGACTCCTTCCCTCACCTAGCAACCTAATCCTCCAACCTAGTTCTACTCTTGGCAAGAGGTATCATTTGGTCGCAAGAAAAAGACTTGTTATATTTTTTCATATAGGCTTGCATCTTTTGCCCTACGACTGCCACTATTTATGACTGCTTGGGTTCTTCCATATCCAGGTATGTTGTGATAGTTGCATACTAGGGTATATTTCATAGTATGGCATGTTTTGGATCCTTCTTGTATAAATCGATGACCTAGTACTAGTGTTTATTAACACTTACCTTCTCGTGTACAAGAGGTATCATTGTGTTTGAGGGTTTCCTTGCATGAACCCACAACTTTGTATTAGTGTTTCTTAACACTTGCATTGTTGTGTGCAAGAAATTCCCATTTGTCTGCAGAGTCAGTCCACGCCCTAGGTTTCTCATGGCATCCTAATTTCTATAATAGTGGTGCAAGTCACTCAGGGAAACATCAAAATAGGTTGGCTCTCCACATTTATTGTGCACAAAATCTCACCATCATTCCATCAAATCCTAAACTCAATAATCCCATGGAGTTCTCAATTGCCCCCATTTTCCTCTGCGGTCTTGCATCTCTTATTCTTCTTTCTAAATACCTCATGACTACTTTATATATCTTCCTCATTTATCCCTTCCACCCTAATTTTTCTTCCTCTATTTTTCTTTTTTTTTTCCTCACATAATCAATTCTAATTCTGATTCATGTCTTATAGAGGATGTATCCTTCCTAAAACCAGACATTGTGATCTGATCATGTCTTATACAGGATGAATCCTTCTTGAAACCAGACATTATGATCAATCCTATCTTATACATGATGTATCCTTCCTAAAACGAGATGTTGTGATCTGATTATGTCTTATAGAGGATGTATCCTTCCTAAAACCAAACGTTGTGATCTGATCATGTCTTATACAGGATGAGTCCTTCCTGAAACCAGATGTTGTGATCGATCATGTCTTATACAGGATGTATCCTTCCTGAAACCAAATGTTGTGATCGATCATGTCTTATACAGGATGAATCCTTCCTGAAACCAGACACTCTAATCATGTCTTATATAGGATGAATCCTTCCTGAAACCAGACATTCATTGTGATTGATCATGTCTTATATAGGATGAATCCTTCCTAAAACCAGATGTTGTGATCGATCATGTCTTATACAGGATGAATCCTTCGTGAAACCAGATACTCTTATCATGTCTTATACAGGATGAATCCTTCTTGAAACTAGATGCTCTTATCATGTCTTATACAGGATGAATCCTTCTTGAAACCAGACGTTATGATCAATCATGTCTTATACAAGATGAATCCTTCCTGAAACCAGACACTTTGATCGTCTTTGTCTTATATAGGATGAATTCTTCTTGAAACCAAATCGAATCTAGATCTTATCAATTGAATCAAATCAAATCTATCGGGATATCAATTTCACAAAACTCCAAAGATCAAATACCTCAATTGATCTCCCGAGGGGGCATCACCATACCGTAATCTATAAATCAAGAGCTAGGGCATCCTATCAAACCAATATCAACATCAAAACAAGATTATTCTTTGAATCAATGTGTCATCACACCTTGCTTCAAAGAGGGGCAAAATGTTGACACTTAAAAATAATTATTTTAATTATTTTTAATTCCTCACATAATTAATTAATTAATTATGTTAATTAAAATTATTCTCAATATTAATTAAATATAATTAATATTGTCACTATAGCATATGATTTATTTAATAAATCAATCCCTTTCTTTATTCTTCTAAAAAATCAAATCCTCACAAATCTTCCTCTTAGCTAATTAATTTCAATTAATTAGTTAACCTACATGATTCCTACAAATCATCTTCTTAATTCATCATTAACCTAATAAATTCTTCTAGAGACTCCCTAAACTTACTTAACATTATTATTCTAATTTTTTATTCCCTCCACTCATTGTCTCTCATAGTCAAATTCTCCTACAAATATAAATCCCACCTAACATTTCCTCTAATCCCCCTCCTAATGAGTCGTTAATGGCTAATCATCATGATTAGCCACAAAGTCAACTCTTTGTCCTTTCATCCAACCACTAGCTTTAAATGCTCTTTTTCTAGATGAATATAAGATTTTCGAAATCTCATATTCCTCTAGGCATTTCCCTCTCCCAAAGAATTTTTAATTCCTTTTTATTCTTCTAATCCCCATAATATCTGTTTTTGGAGAATTTTTAATTACTCCAATGTATCTTGTAGAGTGTGGAGATACAAAATGCCTTTAGGGTATATTTCTTGGTCTCCACACCCTCTCTTGGAGCTTGTGTGAGCTCACAAGTAAATCATAGCCCTTCATCTCAAATTCATCCTAGCCATTCATTTTCCTCTCCTCTTCCTATAAAATAGGGCTCCATCCCTTCATTCAGAACATCTTGAAATCCAGTAAGCTTATGCTGCCCTTTTGAGCCCAGGAAATCATCTTGGCAACTTGATCATCTCATCTTTATCATTCATCCTTATCATTTGTGCACAATATTAGAGAGCCATCCACATCTAGCAATCAAAGGAGCACATCAAGTGGAGCATTACTAAGGGGCGCCTTCACTTCATCAAGCTCAATCCGAAGGAGAAGATAAAATAGCAAGGTGAAATGGTCTTTTAATGATATTTTAGCATTCTACATGTTTATTTCGTTAT
Organism: Cryptomeria japonica; assembly: GCF_030272615.1. Lineage (NCBI taxonomy): Eukaryota > Viridiplantae > Streptophyta > Pinopsida > Cupressales > Cupressaceae > Cryptomeria > Cryptomeria japonica. Next base: position 706,202,793 of record NC_081408.1, read on the forward strand.
GTTTTGATCAGTTTACCTTTCGAATCTATTTTCCCCTCTTCATTTTGGCATGCCCGGTGGGACTCACGTCCCTGAGAACTAATGTTGTTGTTTTTTTAGGTTTTCATGAGTTGTGAGATGTAGGTTCCAAAATAGTGCGATTGCAGAAATATATATATATATATATCTTTTTCATAGGTTCTAGAATCGTGGCTTTGCATTTCTGTGTGACAGCTCCTCCTTATTCTGTTATGTTTCTTTTTTTTATGTTTTTGTTTCTGTTGCAACACAACAGATCTTTTATCTAATTTGTTAGTTGATTTGTTGTGTGTTCTGTTTTAGTATAATCTGTGTGAAAGTAGGAGAGTATGCTTTTGTCTAAATAGACAATCAAAAATCCAGACCTTTCACTTTTCTATTATGTTTAGCACGACTGTATGCTCTGACTGTAGGAAAGTGTGAAAATAGGAGAGTATGCTCTTGTCTATCTAGACAATCAGAAATCTAGACCTTTGACACTTTTCTATCTATGTAGTGCTACTATCTGCTCTGTTAATCTGTCTGAAAATTTTTAGGCACTAACTGTACTCTGCATTTAATTTATTTATTTCCTGTTATCTGCTCTGTTTAAATATAATCTGTCTGCCCGCAGGAAAGTGTGAAAGTAGGAGAGTATGCTCATCTATCTAGACAATTAGAAATCTAGACCTTTGACATTTTTTATTTTTATTCTGTTTAGCATGATTGTTTGTTCTGTTAAATGTAGGGTTTTTGTCTGCTCTGTTAAATCTAGGGTTTCTGTTTTGTTAAATTTAGGGTTTTTGTTCTGTTAAATTTAGGGTTTCTGTCCCATTAAATCTTCTTTTTCTTGACTTTATTTTCCTCCAAATTTCACCAGATTCTCCGCATTGCCATTTTCCATATTTTCTTCCTTGGAGCCCTTATCTCAAAAATCTACTTTTTGAAGCCCAAAATCCCATATTTCTCTATTTTTAGGTTTTTCCATAACTTCTTCCCTTTTCATCCAATCACTTCCAAATTTTTCCCATATTATCCATCTTCAACTTTTGCTTCTTTGTCCCTCTTGGACAAATTTTCCCATTCCTTCATCTCTCCTCCAAAATCCCCATTTTTCGCTTGCCTATCCCTTAAAAAGTGGTAAAAACCTAGTCAAACCCCATTTACCCATCAAAGCTTTCTTAAAATCAACATTTGTCATTAGTAAAAAAGTTTTTATTCATGTTTTTCTATTCATTCTAAAAAAAATTAAAAAAAAATTAATATTTTTGTCATTTTGTTGATTTTTGCAGGATGCTTGTTGAAGACTATTTTTCCAAACTACTAATCAAGTTGTTTTGCAGGATGTTTTTTGAAGACTCCATTTTTCAAACTACTAATCAAGTGGTTTTGCAGGTTGCCTAGCTGATTCAACCAAATATTGTGCATTTATTTAAATTAGGCACCTAGATATTAATTAAAATGGAATGAACCATTATCTTATATGTCTTTAAGAAAAGAGTAAAGGTAGGAAAGTATGCTCTCATCTTACTAGATGATCAGAAATCCAGACCCTCCAGCCTTTTCTTGTTTGATTGTGTGTTTACCTCTAGCGGGCCTGCCCTCCCAACTTGCTCTTTGAGAAGGTAAGAGGGGAACGACCCAAGTGAGTACACCCGGACCTAGGCTTCCCAACTCACTATAATAAATAGGCCATTGACTATGAAAGGGTTAATGGTTGGGGCTATATGAGAGTTCACTCTCACATTGGGTGCTTAGTAGGATCCTAGAGATCTCAATCATGCTTGCATGACTACTAAGTTCTTGGTGCTTCATTGGGCTATAGGCCTCAATTGCACTTGCGCAACTTCGAAGGGTAGCTCCTAACAGGAAGACTTACTAAACACCTTGTTCATAGTGGCCAAAAACCCTCTAGTCATTGGTACAGGAGGTCAGACCTCTGAAGCAGCCCATATTCTTACAGCCCTTAGTAGAAACACAAAGTTCGCCATGAGGAGTTTTCATGGGAATTGATGCTTGGCTGCCCCAAGAAGTGAGTGTCATGGAGGGGAGCCAGTGGGGTCAAGCATCTAAGTGTCCGCTCTAGGTAAGCGTAGATGGGAAACCAATCGAGATTCAATGACTATTGTCCTTGCCAGCCTTAAGAATGTTGTATATGAGCATGAGTGTCTTTGAGATAATATGCATTTAATCATTCTGTTTGCTTTGTTTGATACATACTTGCCAAGAGTAGACTAAAAACACATCACTATCCCCAAACACTTTGCAAAAATATTTGTCAAGACACAAACAAATTGTCCAAGTCATTACCCACACCAAGTCCAAAATTGCATCAAAACTCCGTCCATCCCATTTTTCATAAGCCTAAGAGAGAAGCTAAGAGTTTATCCTCTACATCAACATTCAAGTTTGTCCTTTGGAACACCTACTATCATCCAAATCAGGGTGGTCATATCCCTTCATACAACTTGCCATTTAAATAGATCCTTCATGTTCATGCCAAAGACAACCTAGTCACCAAGTTTTCTTCTAAACCATCACTACCATACCTTCTTCATCAATCATCCTCAAATTTCTTAAATCCTTTCATCACAAATTTCTTAAGTCCTTTCATCCTCAAATTTCCTAAGTCCTTTCATCACAAATTTTTTAAGTCCTTTCATCCTCAGATTTCTTTAATCCTTTCATCATAAATTTCTTAAATCCTTTCTTTCATCACAAATTTCTCAAGTCCTTTCATCCTCAAATTTCTTAAGTCCTTTTATCACAAATTTTTTAAGTCCTCCTCAAATTTTTTAAGTCCTTTCATCACAAATTTCTTAAGTCCTTTCATCCTCAAATTTCTTAAATCCTTTCATCCTCAAATTTCTTAAATCCTTTCATCTCAAATTTCTTAAGTCCTTTCATCCTCAAATTTCTTAAATCCTTTCATCTCAAATTTCTTAAATTCTTTCATCCTCAAATTTCTTAAGTCGTTTCATCCTCAAATTTCCTAAGTCTTTTCATCACAAATTTTATAAGTCCTTTCATCCTCAAATTTCTTAAATCCTTTCATCACAAATTTCTTAAATCCTTTCTTTCATCACAAATTTCTCAAGTCCTTTCATCCTCAAAGTTCTTAAGTCCTTTCATCACAAATTTTTTAAGTCCTCCTCAAATTTCTTAAGTCCTTTCATCACAAATTTCTTAGTCCTTTCATCCTCAAATTTCTTAAATCCTTTCATCCTCGAATTTCTTAAGTCCTTTCATCCTCAAATTTCTTAAATCCGTTCATCTCAAATTTCTTAAGTCCTTTCATCTCAAATTTTTAAATCCTTTCTTTCGTCACAAATTTCTCAAGTCCTTTCATCCTCAAATTTCTTAAGTCCTTTCATCACAAATTTCTTAAGTCCTCCTCAAATTTGTTAAATCCTTTCATCCTCAAATTTCTTAAGTCCTTTCATCACAAATTTCTTGAGTCCTTTCATCCTCAAATTTCTTAAGTCCTTTCATCACAAATTTATTAAGTCCTTTCATCCTCAAATTTCTTAAGTCCTTTCATCCTCAAATTTCTTAAGTCCTTTCATCACAAATTTCTTATGTCCTTTCATCCTCAAATTTCTTAAGTCCTTTCATCACAAGTTTCTAAAATCCTTCCATCACAAATTTTCTAAGTCATTTCATCACATTTTTCCTAAGTCTTTTCATCACAAATATCGTGTATGGTCGCAACTTGATCCGAAAAGAAAAATATCGCTGATCAACAATATGGCATGCCAAACATTGGTGTCCTATATGAACATTCCACGCAAGATCATACACAAAGTGGGCAACCAAGCGATCAAGATCAAAGCCAAAATCTTGACATGGTTAACCAAGATGAACTTTGTCCAAAAGTGCAAACTTTCCTAGTGGATTCTTATAACCACGAGATGATAGAAAAGTTTATTAAACACAATCCTACTATACTTCTGAAAACTCTTCTGGAACATGGAGCTCAACTTCCACCTGAATTTAATAGATCCACTCTCATCCAACAACCACAAGGAGACCTCGCTCCCACACAAAGTGTTGCACCTACTATTCAAACTCAATCAATTGCAGCCCCATCAATCATCTAAGCCCAATCAATGCCACCCATGACACCTCCCACCATGGTCTCCATCCCACCTTCTTCCTCCTTACCATCCATAACACTATCAAATGCAATCTCATCCATTCTCCAACAAACTTCTATACCACCTCCTTCTATTCAACCACATATTTCTATTCCACAAACTTCCCTTTCTCCCAACAATGTCGCAAATTTTATCCAGACCACATTCAATCCCATCACAATAGTTGGCAGACCACAACCAACTATCACACAAACCCCAGCGACATCAGTCATCACATCCCACATTACCACCTCCTCATCATATCAATATATTGGTGGTGGTGCACCTTCTTTGGTTCATCCAACTCTTGCGGCAAATACAATTCATCAATATCAAAGTCCACAACAAGCCCTCATCAAGGAAATTCAACACATGAAGAATATTATGAAAAACATGAAAGAAAAGACTAATAAAAGGAAATCTTACTCATTCGAAGAGTTTTTCCCTTGTCCTTACGACGCATCTATATCGGTTGCACCATATCCCCTAGGATTTGAGATCCCTAAATTCACCAAGTATGAAGGCAAAGGAGACCCCCGCGACCATGTTCGAGAATTCCACATCTTATCCCAAGAAGTCTCCTATAGTGACCTTTATCTTCAAAGACTCTTTCCCAAGAGTCTCATGGGAGACGTCTTGACATGGTTCTCATCTTTACCACAAGGTTGCATTGTCTCTTTTCTAGACTTGGCAGAAAAATTTGTGGCCCACTATGCATACAAAATGGGTAATGATGTTTCTATGATGGACCTATGTAATACAAAACAAAGGCCTGGAGAAACCTTCGCCAATTTCCTACAAAGATGGTGACATCTTATCAAAAAATTTCAATGGGACATGCCAGAACAACATCAAATTGAACTATTTCAAGAGAACTTGGTGCCTGAACTTTCAAGACCTTTAATATCTCAATGTATCAAATCCTTCCAAAAATTGATCGATAAGGGCCTCACCCTCGAACAACCTTGAAACATTACCAGAAGTCATCACAAAGTTCTTCCTCTTATCATAATGACAAGCCAAAATTCTGGGCTAAGAACAAAAATGTGGTCAATGATGGTATAATTGATGCAAAGCGGGTCCAAACTGTGGCCACTCCCCCAAAATCCACCACCAAGAATCATCAATTCAACAACCAAAATCAATCCCAGAAACCTCACAACAATGTCTCAATCCAGGTATGACCACCCTGATCGAATAACAGGACTCCAAGAGATTTCACTCCTCTGGCTAAGCCTATTGAAGTGGTGTTTCAAAAACTTGTCCAAGCAAGTGTGGTGGTTTTTCCAATCACTCACCCATTTGACCCCAATCAACCTAAACCAAGATGGTATAATGAAAATGAGTATTGTAAATACCATCATATCAAGGGACATGATACACGAAGGTGTATGAAATTGAAGATCTACATACAAGATCTCATTGATAGAGGTGAGATTGAAGTAGCAAATGCAAAACCTGGTAATAACAATGACAAACTCAAAATTTACCAGGAACCTTTCCTGAAGCATGATAAAGGAAAATACTCATCATCTAACGCAATGGGTTATGACTACACTAATCACATAACCAGTTTTGATTTTTTAGTAGGTCGCATTGATTGAACCTGCAGACAATCATGTTGATGTCATAACCATCCAAGGAGTTAATCATCCTTCTTCCCAAAACATTGTACCTATTGGCAAACCTGTTGGGGGCATCCACATCTCCATAGATTTCTGAGATCTAAATAAAGATTGTCCTAAAGATGATTTCCCACTCCCCAATATAGATTTGCCTAGGGATGACTCCTTCCCTCACCTAGCAACCTAATCCTCCATCCTAGTTCTACTCTTGGCAAGAGGTATCATTTGGTCGCAAGAAAAAGACTTGTTAGATTTTTTCATATAGGCTTGCATCTTTTGCCCTACGACTGCCACTATTTATGACTGCTTAGTTTCTTCCATATCCAAGTATGCTGTGATAGGTGCATACTAGGGTATATTTCATAGTATGGCATGTTTCGGATCATTCTTGTATAAACTGATGACCTAGTACTAGTGTTTATTAACACTTACCTTCTCGTGTACAAGAGGTATCGGTGTGTTTGAGGGTTTCCTCGCATGAACCCACAACTTTGTATTAGTGTTTCTTAACACTTGCATTGTTGTGTGCAAGAAATTCCCTTTTGTCTGCAGAGTCAGTCCACGCCCTAGGTTTCTCATGGCATCCTAATTTCTATAATGAGTGGTGCAAGTCACTCAGGGCAACATCAAAATAGGTTGGCTCTCCACATTTATTGTGCACAAAATCTCACCATCATTCCATCAAACCCTCAACTCAATAATCCCATGGAGTTCTCAATTGCCCCCATTTTCCTCTACGATCTTGCATCTCTTATTCTTCTTTCTAAATACCTCATGACTACTTTATATATCTTCCTCATTTATCCCTTCCACCCTAATTTTTCTTCCTCTATTTTTCTTTTTTTTTTCCTCACATAATCAATTCTAATTCTGATTCATGTCTTATACAGGATGTATCCTTCCTGAAACTAGACGTTGTGATCTGATCATGTCTTATACGGGATGAATCCTTCCTGAAACCAGACATTATGATCAATCATGTCTTATACATGATGTATCCTTCCTGAAACCAGATGTTGTGATCTGATCATGTCTTATAGAGGATGTATCCTTCCTGAAACCAGACATTATGATCTGATCATGTCTTATATAGGATGAATCCTTCCTAAAACCAAACGTTGTGATCGATCATGTCTTATACAGGATGTATCCTTCCTGAAACCAGATGTTGTGATCGATCATGTCTTATACAGGATGAATCCTTCCTGAAACCAGACACTCTAATCATGTCTTATATAGGATGAATCCTTCCTGAAACCAGACATTCATTGTGATTGATCATGTCTTATATAGGATGAATCCTTCCTAAAACCAGACGTTGTGATCGATCATGTCTTATACAGGATGAATCCTTCCTAAAACCAGATGCTCTTATCATCTCTTATACAGGATGAATCCTTCCTAAAACTAGATGCTCTTATCATGTCTTATATAGGATGAATCCTTCTTGAAACCATACATTGTGATCAATCATGTCTTATACAGGATGAATCCTTCCTGAAACCAGACACTTTGATCATCTTTGTCTTATATAGGATGAATTCTTCTTGAAACCAAATTGAATCTAGATCTTATCAATTGAATCAAATCAAATCTAACGGGTTATCAATTTCACAAAACTCCAAAGATCAAATACATCAATTGATCTCCCGAGGGGGCATCACCATACCGTAATCTATAAATCAAGAGCTAGGGCATCCTATCAAACCAATATCAACATCAAAACAAGATTATTCTTTGAATCAATGTGTCATCACACCTCGCTTCAAAGAGGGGCAAAATGTAGACACTTAAAAATAATTATTTTAATTATTTTTAATTCCTCACATAGTTAATAAATTAATTATGTTAATTAAAATTATTCTCAATATTAATTAAATATAATTAATATTGTCACTATAGCATATGATTTATTTAATAAATCAATCCCTTTCTTTATTCTTCTAGAAAATCAAATCCTCACAAATCTTCCTCTTAGCTAATTAATTTCAATTAATTAGTTAACCTACATGATTCTTACAAATCATCTTCTTAATTCATCATTAACCTAATAAATTCTTCTAGAAACTCCCTAAACTCACTTAACATTATTCTTCTAATTTTTTATTCCCTCCACTCATTCTCTCTCCTAGTCAAATTCTCCTACAAATATAAATCTCACCTAACATTTCCTCTAATCCCCCTCCTAATGAGTCGTTAATGGCTAATCATCATGATTAGCTACAAAGTCAACTCTTTGTCCTTTCATCCAGCCACTAGCTTTAAATGCTCTTTTTCTAGATGAATATAAGATTTTTGTTAAATCTCACATTCCTCTAGGTATTTCCCTCTCCCAAAGAATTTTTAATTCCTCCAATGCATCTTGTAGAGTGTAGAGATACGAAATGCCTTTAGGGCATATTTCTTGGTCTCCACACCCTCTCTTGGAGCTTGTGTGAGCTCACAAGTAAATCATAGCCCTTCATCTTGAATTCATCCTAGCCATTCATTTTCCTCTCCTCTTCCTATAAAATAGGGCTCCATCCCTTCATTCAGAACATCTTGAAATCCAGTAAGCTTATGCTACCCTTTTGAGCCCAGGAAATCATCTTGGCAACTTGATCATCTCATCTTTATCATTCATCCTTATCATTTGTGTACAATATTGGAGAGCCATCCACATCTAGCAATCAAAGGAGCACATCAAGTGGAACATTATTAAGGGGTGCCTTCACTTCATCAAGCTCAATCCGAAGGAGAAGGTAAAACAGCAAGGTGAAATGGTCTTTTAATGATATTTTAGCATTCTACATGTTTATTTCATTATGTTTTGATCAGTTTACCTTTCAAATCTGTTTTCCCCTCTTCAATTACTTCATCTACTCTTCTGAACATTATTTTGTTTACTATGTGCCTTCTCTGAAAGTTTTCCTTAGCAATGTTGCATGATTGGCATAACTGATGTAGATGAGATGATGATGGATGACTGTACCAGTAGATGAAAGAAGACTGAGATTTTGTGAGTAGTTAACATGATCAATTATTTGTGTTGTCATTCATGGAAACTGGTGTCAACTAACCATTCATGATGTTTGCAAATGGTTCTTGATGCTTGATTTGTTGGCTAAGTGATTTGTTCTACCGAAGTTGTGGTTTGACAGGGTTTTACCGACAAGACTATGAATTGGGACTTTAACCAATAAAGCACAGATGTTTTGATTGAATCGGGTGATCGGTGATGACTGATGACTTGCGATTTGACATATAAGCTTGTATGATGGATTTGAGTATGTGATTGGAACCACATCCTGTGATGTTTACCGAAAGGCATGTTTTGAATTTCTGATAAAGGTTTGCTAGGGTTTTAGTAGGGTTTAAGAATTGGTGATAAAATCACTCAATCAGTAATGATTTTTGTTATGATGGTGATTGATGTTGAGTCTACATGAAGGAGGTAACATGTCACAACCCACATAGATGATTTGAATGTTGTTTTGGCACGATTGAAGGAAGAAATTCTTGGGAAATAGTGAAACGCTTAGTGGAGTGTTTTGAGGTTTTGACTTCGGTACATATCAAATTTTTGTGATAAGTTATGATCAACCAATGAGTGATATTGCATTGTAAATTGTTGTAATACTCTGGATGATGATCTGATATGATCTGTATTGTAATTTCAAGATGTAATTAGGGTTTATTGGTTCATTTTGTTAACAATTGGTATCAACGCATTGGTCCTCTATGCGCAAAAAGCTTAACCACTTGAGGAAAAGATTATGAGGTAGTCAACATGATGAAAAAAGAGGGTCCTAAGTTAAACAAGGATAACTACAAGATCTAGAAAGATAGAATGAAGATCTACATTAAAGGTCTTGGTGCATAATACTGGAAGCAAGTTGAAACAAAATATGTTGCTCCTACTACTACTCTTGTGACATTGGATGAACTCAAAGAGCAGAAAGAGAACATACAAGCCTTAGAAGCTATTGTAAGTACTTTATCTGATTTATAATATATTGAAGTTCAAGGATTGGAAACTGTAGCTGAGGTTTGGGGAAAGTGAGATGTGATGGACTTGAAAAGCATTAAGGGGAGGGGTGAATCAGTGACACCAAAAATGATACTACTTCAGCTAGTAACCAGTAGATGAACTTAACAAAGCTTTTAAGTAAAATGCATATAATCCAAAATGATATAATAGTATCCACTATAAATAAAACATCCACCATAACACAAATATTTATATGTGGAAATCCCAAATAGGTAAAAACCATGGTGAGATGGAACTCACAAGTTAACTATCTACAGTAATAGATAATTGATCGGTTAGGGTCTACAAAGTTATCTGCTAGGATTGAATCTAGTTAGAGATCCCAAAGCTTGATTAAAATCTTATACCTTGTGAAAGGTAGTACCCTGTTAGGTTTAACCTCGGTGGAGGATTTCTGAATCCAAACTAATGGATCAGCCTGTTAGAGGATTTGTACATAGAAGCTTTTTAGAGCTTACCCAGTTAGGGGATTTGAATTATTTTGTAATTGTTAGAAGACAACAGGAATGGTTTGATCTGCCCGAGTAGAAAAATACTCGCTTGATCGGATCCTTCTAAGTATATTCAATATTGTTGTTCAACATACTCTTCACTTAACACACTATCTCTCACACACAACAAATCACTTTCACTCATATCATATAAAATAATTGACAATGATGTCAATATATAGGCATTTAGATTTCATGTCGGCTTAAAGAAATCATAACACAATTTCCTAGGTGCAGTGTATCTGATCAAGTAATCATAACTCATCATAAAAATACCACCAAACATTTTTCAGTGGGATAACTCATCATGATTTGTGGTAACTCATCACACAATCAACAAATATCAGTTGGAACAATCAATACCAGTTTGAGTTAAATATAGAAACCGTTATCCTTGAATCTTCTGACATAATCTCCACTTGATCTTCTTCTTGTTGTCAATTAATGAATATCCATTGGTTGTCTCTTATGCATATACCTATTGTCACAAAGTACCAGTTAGAGATAAACCTCTTAGTATACCGGTTGTAGTGTAAACACCTTGAAGTTACACCGATAGATAATATGAACATATGTGTGTGTATGTGTTTCATCAATGACAACATATGATGAATATATTACAATCATCATCAAGCCAACAATCTCCCCCTTTGGCATTGATGGCAACACTTAGAAAATTTTACAATAATGTCGCTAAGTGTGCATACAAAACAAATTTACACATATACACATGCTCCTCCTTAATACATATATTATACAAAGTTTTTAAAAACACACATACATATTTCTACTCCCCCTTTGACAACAATGCCAAATTGAAAAAGCAATATATATATATATATATATATAGAAAATTTGTATCCAAGTGTTTAGCATATACAACAATAACTTGAAAAAATTGAATCAAAATTCATGCATAAGCAATTCTCATGAAAATAGCATTGAATTTCCTCTTCAACTATGATAAAGTATTTGTCCATGTCTCCAACACGTTCTCAGTGTACTCTAGTGTAGACATTATCTGTGAATGGAACTCTTCCATTGAATCCAGTGTACTAGTTTTTGGAGTTTCTAAGATAGCTTATGCATTGGAGTAGGCTATCTGTAGTATGTCCACCTGTGAAGTGAGCAAACTTTTGAGTTCTTTTAGAGACTAGAGTCTCTTTTCCTTCTCATGATCATAAATATCCAACCTGTTATGCAAATCATCCACAGATTTGCTGAAAGAAAAAATAGAGTCCTTAAGTGGGACATAGGCATTACATATCCTTTCTAGATCTTACTCTATTTATGTGCAACTTTTTTAAATATTAGAATAAAAGAAAGAAACATTATTGGTAGAAGCAAGATACTTTCCTCATGTTTCAATAGATGATAGAGCCATTTTGCTAGTATCAATGTCCTTTACAAGTTTCTCTCCATACTTCTTCTTATGACTTTTCTCAGCATAGGTATGAGCAACTTCTTCAAGTGACTTGATTTGATCAGATGCATCTACAACTAACTAACCAAGTTTTCTAATAGGGGTTGACATATGCGTTGTAGAAGTTTCCAGTAGCAAACTAGATAGAATATCTACTGCATTCTGAATTTTTTCAGCTTCAATCCTTTGCTCTTTTAGTCTCTTCTTATGTGCTCTAGATTGCATGATGTTAACAATATTCATCATTTCAGATGCGCTCATGTTGTCATCATCAATAGGCCCTGAAATGCTCAATGAATCATCATCATCCTCATCAATTTGTTGTTTCTTTGTTGGTTCAAAGGATGCAACCTTAATGATTTCTTTCTCTTGATTCTTCTTTGTTTCCTTTTTAGAAGTATGAGTGAAAACATTTTCCATAGACTCCTTCTGAGTATCATGTAAGACCGGTGGAGATTGGGGTTTCTTTGTTTGTTCTATTTCTGGTGGATTGTCCACTTTTGGTTGAGTTGTCAGTTTCTCAACTAATTTGACCTGTAAGTCTATGATTTCAGGTGGCTCCATATCTAGTGCAGTGACATCTCCAGATAGATCAATTATGTCCTAAACATCATCAAAAACATGAATAGTGATGTCATCCTTCTTCTTGACAGGATAGACCACATCTGCTTGTACAATCTCTTCTTCATCCATTTCTGGTCGATTAACAACATCGTCCTCATTCTTAGAGGATTGTATGAGTTCTTCCATCCTTTTGATATCACAGGCTATTTGATGGGTCTTAATTTCAATAATTGACCTCTTTCCATTAAGAATCTTCATTCTTCTTCCTTTAAAATAAAATTGAGTTTTGTATTGATCAATTAAAGCACTAATTTCATCTTTAGACAAGTTGGGAAAATATTCTACAAAAATCTAATCAATAATTTCTTTCTCCAACTTTATAGATTCCTCCCATTTATTTACAAGAATAGTATATAAATAATTTGAGATATCCTTTTCAATATCTTGAGGTAATCTAATATAAAAGCACAAATGATTGATTACCTATTGAATAACTTGCCCTTTCGCATCTTCACTAAAAGAATCAAAATGTTTTTTTACCAATTCAAATCTCTTCCTTCCTAATTGCTTCATTGTCCTTTCAAAATGGGTTATAGGCTTGTAGGTAGATACATCGAAAGGTATAGTTTCCTTTGGCACTTCCTTCACTTGTTTAGTTATTTTGTCAGTTGCCTTCATCTTCTTGGGTTCTTCCTCAATGTCAGTACCCTCAGATTCTTCCTGTAGAATTAATTTATGGCCTCTCTTCTTTGATACATTCTCCTTCTTTGCATAGACCTTAGGTTCTGGTTCCTTCTTGGTTTGGATAGTCTAAGTCACCCTTGTATTCTTCATCACCAGAGGTTCTTCCTCATCTTTCTTTTTCTTTCCTTTCCCACTTGTGACAGGAGCAATACTGGTTTCGACTGGTGCATCCTGGACTACCACAATATCCAGTTTTGCCTTCTTTTTATCTTTAGGAGATGCTAATAGGTTATTAGCATAACCAACCAGTAATTCATAGTTTACCTCATAACTCATATCTTTCATTTCTTCTTTTCTTGGCTCAATTGCTTGCATCAAACAGAAGTCAGTGGTAACTGTGAAAAATAAGTCTTTTACCAAATGTCTGACCACATCTTCAGGCAATCTCATTCTCATGCTCATTTTCTTCTAAAACTCATTAAAATACTTATTCATAGCAGCAAGAAAAGTATTCCTTATAGCCTTGATGTTGTTCTTGATTTGATAAGATACCAGTAGTTCCTTTGACCATTCAATATCACCTATTCCTGGTAGAAAATTTTGGAAATAAAAGAACAACCCAACTAATAGTTGTCCATACTTGAACTTTTGATTGTTGTCCTTCTTGATAGATTGTAGATTTAGAAACAATTGTCTTCTAATAGCCTCACAAAGATCATAATCTGCATTTTCAGCTATCATCCTATGAGTTGTATGTACTACTACTGATGGAACACTATTTAGTCTATTGGAGTAAAATACCCGGTAGCCTATCACCATTGCTGCCAGTTTCACTGTTGGGTCTCTGATATTGTTAACAGAAAAAGCACGTTTATCAGATGTTAAACTAGTTAGAGAGAATACCGTCTCCTTTGAAATTCACCTTAGCATAGGTACTTTACCGGTTGAGAAATAACCAGTTATAGCCTGAATGGCTTCCTTAGTTATAGTGTGAGTTCTCTCTAAGTACATGTTCTCACCATGAACCTGACTCAAAATGATTTTGATATGCTCTTCCTCAAAATCTTCTAGAAAATAAGTGGCATTATGAAAACCCTTCTCAAAAACCCTAGCATACTCTGTTTGAATCTTTTCATTCTCATCACAGAGGGATTTTAACTGAGTGTAAATATATAAAGATCCTAGATCCTCTATCTTACAATCAATATAGCTTGACAAATATCCTTTAACCAAAACTCCACTAGGAACCTATGATAATGCATTATATGACACAATTCATTTCGCCACTACAAATTCCATTGGCTCAGATGTAATCATTAATCTCCCTACAAACTTTGAAGATGATGCCATTGCAGATGAACAAGATTCAAAGAAGGATTTTCAAAGAAATACCTTTTCTCATGCACGCTGCCCTGTTTGTCGATTAACTACCCAAGTGCACACCAGTTCAATCTTTTGCTACCTTTAAATCAGCTTGATTACAAATAACAATGCAACTTCAAGTATTATCAACCAACAATCTTTCTCAGCTCAGTAAGCACTCCAAATTTCTCTCTCGAATGCGTTAGGGTCAAAATAAAAAAGTGAAAACTCACTTATATCATTTTTACCTACTGCATTAAATGCTCACCTGTTAGGGTTGCAAACCCTAATTTTATCGCTCAAGGAGTAAAACCAGTTGATAACATATTGGCAAAAGGTTACCAAAATTTCATGCTTCAAAATTTTCTTACTACTCATTCATCTCAAGGGGTCTGGAGGTGGATTTACCATTTAAGATCCTCTTAGCCATATGAAAAGGCTTAATTCACCGGTGTAGGGTTCTCTTCACTTGGTGAAGGAATAATTTCCTCTCCAGGTGAGTCATCACTCTTTTTCTTTCATATCCAATTCATTTCCTCTCTAGTTTCTTCAACATTAACTTTCTACTTTCCTTTCTGATCCTTAGAAGAATTGATCGGTTTTCTATTTCTGGATCTACAAAATTTTGCTAAGTACCCTGGTTTGTTGCAGTGATAGCAGGCCATACCAGATGATCTCCAAGGTCCAGCATTTCCTCTCCCAGTTCTTCTTCTATAGTTCATAGCCACATGACCAAATTTATTATAGATGGTGCAAATGACATTCGTTACCTTTTCCATCTCAAATGGACTAAACCAGTTGCTGTAGGGTCTTTGCCAGTTCATGTTGACCCGGTTGTCAAAATTCCTCATCCAATTGCCATTTGGTCTTGGATGCATATGTGGTACAAGATTATTAGCTCCATATTTGCACTCAACAGATCTATGTCCATACATTCCACATGTAAAGCAATGACCTTCAAACTTCTTAGACACATATCTAGCATTAGTATTGAAGCTTGCATTTCTGTTAGGTTTGTCTCTACAAACATTTGCAGTGTGACTAGGTTTATGGCAAACAAAACAAATAGGTTTAAAGACCTTCTTACTAGTAGGCTTTTTGATTTTAGGAGTAGATTTGTTCTTAAGAGTGTTTCTCTTGGTACCAGAGGACTCACCTTTTTTAGATGTGTGAAAACCAAGTCCAGAGGTATCACCTTTCATCCTTTAAGACTGAATTTTTTCTTCCAACAAGATTGAACTTTTGATGAACTTGTCCAGCTTCTCATTTCCTTCAATAAGATATGTGGTGAGATCTTCATTATGCTTTGATAGATTCTCTTTTAGAGATGATGCTAATTCAAGATCTAACTATAGGTTCTCCTTCTCTTCTCTTTCAGCATTCAAATGTTCATGCAAGGTAGCATTTTCTTGCTTGATCTTGGTAATCTCATGATCTCTTTCCTTGATAATATCTTCAACATATCTTCTAGCTTCTAGTTCCTGACTCATGTGGATAGTAAGACTTTCCAGCTCTCTCCTCAGATTTAGATTTTCACCATTCAGTTTTTCAACCTCCTCAGCCAAAGCATCAATATTGGCTTCATCTGAAGAACTAATTTCAAGATGTAATTAGGTTTTATTGGTTGACCTAGTTGAAATGTCTATTTAGGATGACACAGTTGATGTTTTATATGTCGATGATCTAAGAGAAGAAAGTGATGTCATATTGGAGAAGAGAGATATCTACTTGAGTGTTGCAGATTGTGAAGTATAACTGGATCCAATTTAGCAAGCTGAAAGTGCAAAGTTTCAAATCACTTTTTGTTGTTGTTCCCTAACAGTTACAGTAGCTTAAATCCCTTAATCGGGTAGGTCCTAATGGGCCTTCATCATTTAATGCCCCTAACAGAGCAGCTCTCAAAAAGGGTGGTTAATCCTCTCATGAGGTTAATCCTAACAGATCATTAAGCTCCTAGTTGGAGTGATAGGTAAATCCCTTAACCGAGTGACTCCTAATAGGGTTTGCTCCTAACCAAGCATATTGTTAGATCCTAATAGGGCTAAGCTCCTAATAGGATGTACTTCAAAAGAGTACAAATTTTAGTGGGTACCAACTCCCACTGTGTTTTTCCCATTTGGGTTTCCACATAAAAAATTTATGGTGTGAAATGTGTGAAATGCTTTTCATATGTTTTTCATGTTTTATTTTCTATTACCGATTCAGATAGGTTATGTTTGTTTATCATAAATCTTAAAGTGGTTATCAGTATTGATGGTTAATTGGTTGATGCAACATTGATTAATTAATAAGTTGGTAGAAGTGTTTTTCAATCTGATATTGAGTTGATGGCTAATCTGATTAATAAGTTTGCATAAGTGGGAAGTGATTGTCTAGATCTAATAAGGAAACTGAGAAATCTGTTAAAAAGAATTGGTTTATGTGTTGAATGTTTTTCAGATCTCTAATAAGTTTATTTTTGAGTTTAAAGTTTCAGTTCTTGTTAATATTGATTCACGCCCCCCCCCTCTTAGTATTAACCAGATCTTCATTTTGTTAACAATTGGTATTAGAGTATTGGTCCTCTATGCACAGAAAGCTTAACCGCTTGAGGAAAAGATTATGAGGCAGTCAAGATGATGAAGAAAAAGGGTCATAAGTTCAACAAGGATAACTAGAAGATGTAGAAAGACAGATTGAAGATCTACATTAAAGGTCTTGGTGCATAATACTGGAAGCAAGTTGAAACAAAATATGTTGCTCCTACTACTACTCCCTTGACACTAAATGAACTCACAGAGAAACAAGAGAACATGCAAGACTTAGAAGCTATTGTAATTACTTTATCTGATTCAGTATATATTGATGTTCAAGGATTGGAAACTGCAGGTGAGGTTTGGGAAAATTTAGATGCAATATATGAAGGAGATGAGCATGTACAAAGAGCAAAAGAGGAAAGATTGAGAGGAAAATTTGATTACATGGGAATACAAGGAGAGAATATTAGACAATATGGTCATAGAATCAAAGATGTTGTTGGCGGCATAAAAGGTTTTGGTGGTAAAATAGATGATGATGTAGTGGTAAGTAAAATGCTCAGAAACCTTCAACCTTATTATGCTATTAGAGTATCAACAATCCAAGAACTTAGATCTATTTCAAAGGATAAGGTAATTGTGTAAGGCCTTCACCAAACCAAGCTTTGATTAACTTAGTTGACCATGTTTGACCCTATTAATAAATGCTATATAATACAATAGAATGGACTGTGTTAGACCAATAGATCTGTGAGAAAAGAAATTGAACCAAATTATAGAGTTATTTCACCTGGTGGTGTATATTTTGATGTGTTATGAATTTGAAATCCTAAAAGATCCATTGATTGGATAATCTTGATTTAATGTATGTCAGCTATGTCTGGATTTAGAATTTATATGATTCCATGATTTGGATAACATTGATGTATGTTGATGCTTCATTTATATGCTTTATGATATAGAACTCTATATGATTCTAGAATAGGATAAATTGGAGATGATGTATGTCATTATTGGATTTGCAAGACTTTACTATGATGATATAATTAGGATGTATGTTTTATGTGTGGATCAAAATTATGAAAATTATGATAATTGCTTATGTGGATTTATTTGGATATGAGATATATTGAATTGTTCAAATGTAAATTGTATATGAAGTGTTTGATGTGTATTCTAATTCGTGTGTTTAATATTATACGAGGTTATTGGAAGTTACTAATGTGTATTTGAGTGGCACAAGAAAAGATATCCAAATGACCATGGAAATAATATGGAGAACCAAACCTAGACCTATGTATGTTCGTAAAACCAGGGTTTGTCTATTTGGAGAGACAACACCCCATTTGTGTCGTATTTTATTCGTAATAGTAAATGATGCATGTGTGTTAAATGTTATTTATTTGATTTATTTAAATCCAACAAGAGACAAGATTTCATTTGCAATTTTGTAAAAGTATTTTCTTGGTGTCACTTGACACGTGTTGATTTATGTTTGAGTTTTTAAATTTGTCTCTTGGAGGGAATTGTTTAACTATAGCTTTTTCAACTAAATTTAATGTGATTCCATAATTGCCTTAGGTAGAAAATCTTTGGGGTACTCAACTTAGGTTTGACCCGAAAATTAACTTCAGATGGGTTTAAAAGGGGTTAAATGGACTCCTAGGGGTAGTTTAAAGATGTTTCCTAAAGCCCATAAGGTATATCTATGAGTTAGGAGTGTTTTTAGGCATGTGCCAACTCACATGTGATTGTTTAGTCACCTCAAAAATTGGATTTTCTAAGATGTGCGAAAATTCAAAATTAGAAAGTGCCATCTAGGTTGGATAACCTTCCCTTTTGGTTGAGAAATCCTTTTGGATTGCTTTCTTCCTTTTTCCTTTTCTTTTTGGATCTTTTTCCTATTTTTCTTGTTTTTTTTCCTTTTTCAATTTTAGAAACCTATGAGAATTCTCATTGAAGTCTATATAGCCAAGAATGAGATATTTTGTGAGTAATCACCCACTCTCCATTGTTGGAGACTATGCAGTTTTGAAAAGAATAGATTTGGTATAGAAAATTTGGCTAAGGGTAGAGAAACAAAGATTGTGGAATTGGGCTGCTCATCCTCAACAAAACTAGCATACCCTTGGGCAGTTGAAGGTTGGTTTCACCTTTCTTGTAATGTTTTCTTATTGCATGTTGTATTGAAAGAAATGCTTGTGTAAAGGGCTAGTTTTCCTTCTTGCATGTATTCCTTGGAAATTTGTTCGGTGTTTGTGCTTATGCAATTTATGTGTTTTGGGAGTAATCAAGGCCTCCTACTCTTGGGAGAGAGAATGGTCTTGTGGGTGGTAGAAGTGACAGCCCTTGAGTGAGAGGCTCTCATTATGAGAGTGATCACAAGGGATTTTATGTGACCCTTGCTGTATGGCTTGTTTATGCATTGGGGGTCATAAGTAGGCAAATAAGGCATAAATGCCTTGGGGGGAATAAGGAGTGTGGGGTTGTTATACTTGATGTATTTGGTTTGCCATGAGGTGGATATATGTTTTGGTTTGCCATGAGGTGGCTATATGTTTTACCATACTTGCAGTCTCCTCAGGGTACTTGGTCCACTACCACCCTAGAAAAGACATCACAAACGTGTGGTGCAGTGTAGCCTTGGTTGGGATTGTGTTGAGTTTTTTTTTCCCTTGTCTTTTGTGTTTGCATGTGTGTTACCTGTCTAGGGCTTGGTTCTCCAAGCTCGGGGGTGGCTACTAGTTAGCCTAGGCTGGGAGGTGAGCACTCCATGGTCATAGCTTTTGATTTAATTGCAGGTTGTTAGAAGAAAATGGCAGGACAAGTAGATGTGGCTGGATTTAGTTGTTGTAGAAAAATGTTGTAAATGTAATTAATGTTCTTTGATAGTCCTCACTAAATTGAAAGGAGAGACCTATTTGTAAAGTGACTATAGAGACTTGAGAATATGTTTAAAGTTATGTAATATTTATTCATGCAATACTGTAGAAAAGAAACAAGTAACTTTGGTTTTGTTTTCTAAATTTCTGAAAGATAACATTGTTGTGTTTTAGGATATTTTGATAAGAAAGAGATTTATTTATTCCTTTTATGCATTTAAACACAAATATTAGGAAAGTGATGAATTTGATTTGCATGCATGTGGGAGGCTGAAAATAAAAGCATTTAGATCAATCCAGGAAAATGTAAAAGTCATTTTATTTAATTCTGTGATTGTATTTTTTTTTAATTTTAGAAAATAAGAGCAAAGGAATTTATAGCTATCTCTAAGGTTTCTAGATTAATAAATTATAGCTATATTTAGTTGCTGCCAAATTTATTAAAATTGGTCATTTAAATAGTTGTTGTAGAATTTGCAAAGTCTGTCAATTTATTTATTGCAGAAAATGAAAATTATAATCTATTATAGTTTTATTTAAATAAAATCTAGATTTATTTAGTTGCTGATAAATTTATTAAATTTAGTCATTTATATAGTTGAAATTTGGATTAATTAAATATTGGAATTATTTATATGCAGAAAATAACATCTACAGTAAACAATTTAATTACTTTACTTTTTCTGTAAGTAAATTAGAATTTTTCATAATCCATCTATTTGATTTTTGCATTTAGGAAACTTATACATTCCTGAAATCAAAATACTATGGTCTATTCATTATATAATCTCTGTTATATAAAATATATTTATATATAAATATATAATTATATACATGCAAATTTCATGTATATACTTATATATATATATATATATATATATATATATATATATATATATATATATATATATATATATATATATATATATATATATATATATATATATATATATAAAATAAATTTATATAAGTACCTACGAAAGCAAATACATACATACATACATACATACATACATACACACACACACACATATATATATATATATAAAATTAAAAGCAAGGAGAAAGAAGAGGGAGTGAGTTGGGCCGAAACCCATTGTGCTTTCACGCAGTGGGCGGTGCCCAAGGCACTGCCACTGTGTGAGCACATAGTGGGCGGTGCCCTCGGCACCACCACTGTGTGAACACACAGTGAGCGGGGCCCGTGGCACCACCACTATGTGGTCACACAGTGGGTGGCGCTGGCCAGGGATAGACCATCACTTCCCCCCCCCCCTCCAGCATACAATGCATCCACCTATCTTCCATGGCCACTGTCGGGGTTCCCATTCAGCCCTGCACCAAAATTTTTAATCAAAAAAAAAATATTAAACGCTAGTCCGGGTAGGGCTAGGGTAATAATAAGAAAATAGTAAAGTCACCGCCACTATGTGGTCACACAGTGGGCAGTGCTAGCCGGGGATAGACGGTCGCTTACCCCCTCCCCTTTCCAGCATACAATGCATCCACCTATCTGCCATGGCCGCCGCAGGGGTTCCCATTCAGCCCTGCACCAAAAATTTTAATCCAAAAAAAAATATTAAACCCTAGTCCGGGTAGGGCTAGGGTAATAATAAGAAAATAGTAAAGTTATAAAATATGGGTGTTTTATAATGCAAAATTCCTAACTAGGGTTTGGATGGCTTTATTTTTATAAAGTTTGGGAAACTGTTATAGTAATTAAATATATATATTTATATATAAATATAAATATTTACATACACATATATGAAAATATAAATAGAAAGTTGTGGAAATTAAAGAATAAAGCATATCTTTAGATTTTAATATTTATTTAGTGTTGTAGATTCTTAAGAGTATATAAAATCAAGTGGGAAAACATTGATTTTTAATCAACCTAAGGGTATTTCTTTAAAAAAAAAAAAGGGGTAGAGATTTAATTAACATACTTGGATATAGGTTTTGGAATCAAATCTCATGGGACGTTTTTCATCATGGGCTTAATTGTACCTTAGTTAATTAAATTAAAGCACATTTTAATTATGGATTAAATGGATGCTAGGAGAATAATTTTAATTAGTTTTCTAAAATCAATTAATGTCTATCTGAGATTAATTTTGCCTTCACCAATTAATTATCTGAATTAGTTGATTTATTAAATTTGAGTAGACAATAAAACTACTCACTTAGAATTCCACATTTAATTTTATTTATTTTTGAATATTTGAGCTAGTAGATAAAGTTAATCTAAGCATAGTTAAGACAAAACATGTTGTAGCATTTTATATTTGTCGATTTAATGTTTTTTAAAAAAAATTATCCCAATCTTGCCCTAAATTTTGGGCATGACAAATTGTTGATTCTTTAATCGGTAAGCTAACTACTTTTGAGCTTAATAGTCTCGATAACATTGTTACTAAACCTAGTGAATCTGCCTTTAAAGCTTCTGTTGTTGGTTCATCTACTAGAAAAGTTAAAGATGTATGTCAGAATCATGAATGTAGATCAAGTCATGGAGGTAATCAGGGAAGTGAAGATAATGAAGATAATGTAATGGAGCTTGAGGCACTATTGGCAAAGAAATTTTCAAGAGGCACCGGTAAGTATAAAGGAAATCTACCATTGAAATATTTCTCTTGTAGTAGAATTGGCCATATTGCTGCAAATTGCCCTAATAATGACAAAAAGGAGAAATTTAGAAGGTATAAAGGAAAAGGGAAAAAGAAATGTTATGTTGTAGTGGACAAAGGTGCTACTGATGAAGAGTCTAAATATGGTGAAGATAATGAAGAGATTGTGTTTGTAGCCATGAAGGAGGAATTGTTTGATGAGCAGGCATTGGTTTCTCATGTAGAAAACAATGATGAATTGATTATAGACAATGGTTGGTCACAACACATGACAGGAGACAAAAGTAAGTTTATAACTCTTAATGAATTTGATGGACGTGTTGTTAGATTTGGAAATGACTCTCCCTTCATGATGAAAGGTAAAGGTGCTACTTCTTTAAATGGGAAGAGTAATGGTGATGATGTATTTTGGGTTGATGGTCTAAAGCATAATCTGTTAAGTGTTGGACAACTCAATTATAAAGGTTATTGGCTTGAGTTTAATGATGGAGTCTAGAGAATTCTTGGAGGTAATGGTGAACTAATTGCTATTGGGAAGCAAACTAGAGCTAACTTATTTCATTTGAATTCTAATGTCAATAATTGTCTGGTTACAAAAATGGAAGATAGCTGGTTGTGGCCCAGGAGATGTTGTAATGTGAATTTTGAAACTTGGTGAAGGTAAGCAAGTCAAGTATTGTAAGAGGATTACCACAAATTGTTAAACAAAATAATGTGATTTGTAAAGATTGTCAAATTGGTAAGATGACCTCTATTTCTTTTAAAAGCAATAAGTGTACATCTGAGAATATTTTGGACTTGGTACATACCAATCTCTATGGCCCTATGAGAAAAAAAAGTTATTATGGTGATAGTTATTTCATGCTTTTTATCAATTACTATTCTAAGATGACATGGGTTACATTTTTGAAAGAGAAATTTGAAGATTTTAGTAAGTTCAAAACATTCAAAGCTCTAGTTGAGAATGAGACCGGTAATAATTTTAAATGGTTAAGGTCAGACTGAGGTAGTGAATTCACATTTGATGAATTTGTTAAGTATTGTGATGAACAGGGTATCAAGAGACAAATGTATGCTCCATGAACACCACAACAAAATGGCATAGTAGAAAGGATTAACAGAACAATTGTTGATGCTGCTAGAACAATATTATTATAGGGTAATGTACCTAAGTTGTTTTAGAGAGAAGCGGTCAATATTGTAGTATATACATTAAACCAAGTACTTGTACAGAAAGGTAACAATAAGACCCCTTATGATCTATGGTATGGTAAAACTCCTTGTGTAAGTTATTTTAAAATCTATGGAAGTCAAAGTTTCATTAAGAAGGATAACTATACTGAGAAATTTGATGCAAAATCTATTAGGATAACTAGTGAACAACTGAGAGGGGGGGATGAACCGGTTGTTAATAGATTACAACAATTAATCCACAATACAACCTTAAACTGGAGCATATAAACATTTAAATAATGGTAAAGCAAAAAATAGATGTTGGTAGACATAGATACCGATAAACAATGCAACTCAATAATAAACAAAAAATCAATGCAATGCAACCATACCACATAACACCAAGATTTGTACGTTGAAAACCCGGTAAAGGGAAAAACCACGGTGGGAAGCCTACCCACAATCAGATGATACTTCTATAGAAAGTATGTGTTACAATGAGGGGCCTACACATGTAGGAAGGAACACATCCTAGAGCGCACTACTCATTACAAAAGAGTCTCACTGACTACAAAGGTTAAAACCACCTCAAGATATTTGGACAACAATCCAGTAGAATGAACTATTAGAGATAGCATCTACCATGCCTAATTATAGTATCGGTTAAGCTCAACACCAAGGGCCTTTGACCTCTTCCTTAATCCCAATTCGATCCTCAATGATCGACCTAAACTCCTTCACATATGATATTACAATTCATGACCACGATACTTGATCTACAATGAGATCTTACATTGATTTATACCAACCCTAAGACCTAAACCAATTAGGTCGGGCACCTAAAAGATATTGCAATAAGATCATACACATATATCCATATTACAATGATATGCCATGTCGACTTTAGACCAAAACAATATTGACCGATCCATAAAACATCCTGGTAATGTGTAGAGAATATGTTAACATGATACTGATCCATAACCTAGATAGGCACCAAACCTATTCTAAGTTCACCATGCCAAAGCGACATCTCCAACTAATTGAAGCATGATCACAAAACTTCTTCAGCATCCTGAAAGCCACACCAACACCACTTATGCATCTTGTCAAGAATTCTCAATGAAAGCTCTACTGGTAGAGCCTTAAACCTATGCTGGTAAGGGTCTACAAGAGTGTATGATATCATCCAATTACCAAGTCAATACCATCTGAATAGGACATACTCTAGAAGCATGTACTACATGTAACCAAACACATTCCATTGATCCAAACATGCCAAAAGTGTCCAGCAGATAGTCTCCTCTACCGATACCACTAGATCTTCTATTGCTAACCAAAACCTCTCTGTCTATAACCAACCATAAAAACTAGTGTTGACATCAATGACAAAACATCAATGTAACACATAATCAATTCCTCCAAAATGCTAACAATCTCCCCCTTTGGCATTGATGGCAACACTAGATGTGAAAAACATCTAAGTACCAAAAAGAATGCCAAACAAGTCTCCCCCAATGGAAGACAACCAACAAAACTCTCCCTTTGAATAATATCTCTCCTCTTAATGTATACAAATCCCTTTTTTATATTTTTCACATCAATATCTCTCCCCCTTTGACATCAATGCTAGAAATATGACAAAAATATCAAAGCAGTAATGTAATTCATTGAAACTCAAAACTGACTACTCCCCCTGAGTAGTAGCACTACTCACCACTACTGGAATGAATAGCATCCCTAATAATGCATGTCGGACTAATGCCAAACTATATCAATCAAGTCTTTGTCAGAGGGGCAGAAACCCCTAACCTGTCTCTCAAATACTCAAATGATTCCTTAGCTAGTGGTTTAGTGAATATATCTGCAATCTGCTCTTTAGTGTTCACATAAACCAATTTGACTTCCTTTTCTTCTACCTTATCCTTCATAAAGTTATACTTTATTGATATATGCTTAGTCTTAGAGTGAAATACCAGATTCTTAGACATGTCAATAGTTGCAAAGTTATCATAGTAGATAACTACCAGTTCACTATATTTTACCCTGATATCCTTCAACATTTGCTTCATCCACAGGACTTGAGTACAATTAGTTATTGCTGCAACATATTCAACTTCTGCAGTAGACAAAGAAATGCATGGTTGTTTCTTGCTAATCCATGAAACCAGTTTCTTTTCAATAAAGAAAGCTTGATCAGAAGTTCTCTTCTTGTCATCAGTATCTCCTACCCAATCTGAATCTATATATGCACACAAAGTGAAGTTGTCATCTCTAGAATACCATAAGCCATATTTAGTTGTGCCTTTTAGATACCGCAATATCCTCTTTACTGCACATGCATAATTTTCTTTAGGATTACTTTGATATCTTGAAACAATACTCACATCATTCATAATATCTGGTCTATTCTAAGTTAGATATAACAAGCCACCAATCATAGACTTCTACCTTGTTGGATTTACCGGTGTATATGTATCTTTGATAGAAAATTTATCAGTTGTCACCATAGGAGTACTTATAAGTTTGGAATTATCCATACCAAACTTCTTCAACAATTCCCTCAAATACTTTGTTTGATAGATAAAGATGACTTTATCAGTTTGAGTAATCTGCAAACCTATGAAAAATGTCATTTCACCAATCATGGACGTCTCAAATTCATTCTTCATGTTGTTAGAAAATTCCATGCACAATTTATCTTCTCCTCCAAAAATGATATCATCAACAAATACTTCAATAATCAGAATACATCATTTGTAATTTTGTAATGCAAGTTACTATCAGCACTTCCTTTAGTAAAACCAAGCTTCAAAAGATATGTATCCAACCTAGCATACCAAACTCTGGGAGCTTGTTTAAAACCATATAATTCTTTCTTTAACCTACAAACCATATCCTTATCATTAGGTTGTTTAATGTATACCTCTTCTTCAAGTTCACCATTCAAAAATGCACATTTAATATCCATTTGATAAACATTATAGTTCTTATATGTTTCATACGCAAGAAATAGCCTAACAGCTTCAATTCTAGCTACAAGTGCAAAAGTCTCACCATAATCAATTCCTTCCTTTTGAGAATAACCTTTACAAACCAATCTAGCTTTATTTCTTATAACTTGACCATACTCATTCAGTTTATTCCTAAAAACCCACTTAGTTCCAATAACATTCTTATTTTTAGGTCAGGGAACTAAAGTCCAAGTTTAATTCTTCTCTATCTAATCTAATTCGTCTTCCATAGCCTTTAACCAATGTTTATCTTTACAAGCTTCAATAATAGTTGTCGGTTCAACTTGAGAAATAAGACATACCTCTTCATTTTCTAGTCTCCTTCTAGTCATAACTCCCTTGTTCCTATCTCCAATGATTTGATCTTCAGAGTGGTTTAATCTTACATACCTTGGATTCTTTTGAACTTTAGGTTCGCTAATCTAATCATCAGTCATAGTTGAGTTTTCTGACTATGCCAGTGTAACAGTTTCAGTGTCCTGTACTGGTTGAGGTATTCACGGTTTAGTTATGATAATTTCCATTGTCAATTCCCTATAATATGATATAGATTGATTTTTGTATTGCTCATCCACTTACACATTTGCACTTTCCACATTTTTTTGCAATCTTTTGTTATAACATCTATATGCTTTGCTTTGATTAGAAAAACCAAGAAATATTCCTTCATCACATCTAGGATAAAAATTTCCAATTGAATCATCCCTTTTGATATATTTACTTCCAAAAATTCTGAAATATTTAACAATAGGTGTATGTCCAAACCATAGTTCATAAGGAGTCTTACTGGTTTCACCTTTGGTGTGAACTCTATTGAATGTGTACACTGTTGTACTCACTGCTTCTCTCCAGTAGATATGAGGCAATTGGGATTCCATCATCATGGTTCTTGTTACATCCAAAATCATTCTATTCTTTCTTTCCACCACTCCATTCTACTGAGGAGTCCTAGTTGCAGATAATTGTATTCTAATTCCATTTGTCTCACAATAACTATTATATTCATGAGAAGTGAACTCACCACCTTGATCTGATCTTAGACATTTGATTTTCAATCCAATTTCAACTTTTACTTTAAAGATCTTGAATATCTCAAAAGATTTAGACTTCTCCGTAAGAAAAGTCACCCATGTCATTCTAGAATAATCATTATTTATCAGCATCAAGTACCTATCACCTTGAAAGATTTTAATCCTTACTAGACCACATAAGTTAGTATGAATTTGTAGCGTCGTAAATTGTACGCACTTGCTAGGGTGGTACAATTTCACACCTAGTTTAGCACCCGCCTTAGTGCATTTTACATTCTGCATTTCATTTCTCCTTAAGCACTTAATTAATCAAATTAATTAGGTCTAAGGTCCTATTTCATCGTCCTCTACATCATAAAGTTGGGCCCTTTCGTTAAAGCGTGCCCTTTTCATTTTATTCCTCTAATACATCATTCAATCAAAAACCCTAATTAAGTCCTATTTTGAACTTGGGGGCTTGGTTTTGGGGTAAAAACATCTTGAAATCACCTGTAACTTCGGGATTCTCTCTAAAATCATCATATCCGACGGCCCTGAAAATTTGGTGAAAATTTGTCAGGACCATGGTGCCCGGAGTGCACATGGTCCCGGACATTTTTCCCGAAATTTTAGGAGCACGATCCAATCATAAAATAAAGCTTAACCCCAAGAAATTGGCGGGATATTCAATCTCTAGGTCGGCCAAAAGTCAAAATTAAGACCTAGGGTTTCATATATAAGAGCTCTCTTTCTTCATTTCAAAGGATCCAAATTTTGGCTTTCGAGGACCCTCTATGCAGTGAAAGAGTAGATCTTTGAAGACTTCAATAACATTCAACATCCATCCATCAAGTATTCATAAATTTCATTCATTTAGGGCTTGGGAGACATTGAAGAACAATAGGAGATTACCGACTGAAGATTGGCTTGTACTCCTCCCTTGAGGGTTGGGTATGATTTCATGTTGTTTTCATGTCTTTGCATAAGCTTCAATATATCCTTTATTCATACTTTAGATCACTTTGCATCTTGATTTAGAGCATTTACATTATCATTTACAAGCAATTAGGGTTTACTTTCTAGGTTGCTCTAGTTTGCTTTCTTGCATTTAAGGACCTTGCACACACACTAGGTCTGCACACACAATACATTTTACAATACAACTTGGCTATTCATGGAGGTGGAAATCACTGAAGCGGGGGTTTGACTAAGGCAAAACCCTATATAGCTGCCCACCACACCTCTTTAGATATAAGTGTAGATTTCGGAATTCGGACGACGCTGCAAGTTACAGATCCGGAAGAAGCAGACGGAGACTAAACTTCACACCAAATCTCAGAGCAAAAGACCAGGATAGGGGCGTGGGGCGCCCTGGTCCTGCCAGGACAGGGGCGCTGGGTGCCCTGGTCCCTGGGACAGGGGCGCTGGGCACCCTGGTCCTTCTGACAGCAGTTTTCAGCATTTTTGACAGCTTTGCAAAACAGCAGTTTCCGGAGTAGTTTCAGGGGCAGAATCAGGACAGTGGCGCCCGCGCCCCCGTCCCGAACATTTTCAATCAGATTTTAACTCTGGGTACGCATTTGCATTCTTGTCTTGTCCTTGTGTTTACAGCTTTCCATTGTTTAAGTTCAATTCTACAATCTTGTTATTAGTTCATACTTGCACTTTGGGGTTAGGGATTGCATCATTTTATCTTTCAATTTCAACAAAGGAATAGAAATCCTAATAGGTAGCCCGTGGCTCTCTCTTCCACAACAAGAAGTAGCTAATTGTGTGATACCTCTAGGCTCTTTCGTATTCCACAAATGTGTGATTGAAAGTGAGATTAGGGCATGTTTGCTTAGTGTCACTTTTTATCCTACACATTTTGGTGAACCCGACGTGAATCTATCATTGCTTCCTCTTGCATTGCATTTGTTAGATCTAGACCTAGATTTAGTGTGTTTTCATTTCATTTTCATTAAAAAGAAAACAAAAAAATAGTGTGTTTCTTTGCATTGTGTGTTTAAATTTTATGCAATTTCAAAATGTCAGATTTTTATTTGCAAGATGTTCATATTTGTGATGATTATGAGTTAGATGAAGCTTTAGATGAATTTTTGAAACCTAAATATACCAAACCTTCATTTTACTAAAAACTCATAAACATTGTTACTATGCCATTTCGTTGTGATGAGAAAGATAAGTCGAATGATTCCTCTCAAGGGTACATTCCTATCAGCTCTTCCACTAAATCTAGTAACATGGTTGTTTTCAATGATCCCCTCTATGAAGAGATATCTCCTTTTTGAATCAAAAGATAAACCTTTTAATAGATATGATCATGCTTTGTTGAATGATTCCCTTGATGCCTTTGTGTCTCCTAAAAAATACTCCCTTCATGAGGATCCTTTTGTGCAAGAAGATGACATTATCCCTACATTTCCTAGTGATGGCCTTTCCTTTTCCAACAAAATTCCCACTAGAGATGACGAATTAATGATAAATGCTTACCCTTCTCCTAAAGTTGGTCTTACCCATAAGCATCCCTTAGAGAAAGAAGATGAAATAATAAGCAATTTCCTTAATTCTCTCTCCCCTAAAGATCATATTGAACATATTTTGAGGAAAGAGGATGAGTTTAACACATCTATTGATGCTCTCCCTCCTAAGGATGAGGAATTAATAAAAAATGTTATCTCCTCTCCCAAAATTGACAATACTTCAAACATTCCTTTCAACAACCTCACTATTTGGGATGAACCATTAGAAGAAGGTATAGATTATTCTCTACCCCTAGCCAAAGGGGATGAAATCAAGATTGGAAACTCCCTTGATAGTTTCTCCCCTTCCTTGAATCTCAATTATTCTCCCTCTAAAAATAAAGCATCTCCCTCTCCTCAACTTGGTTCTACTCATAAGGAAACCCTAGTTCAAAGCAAGATGATTAACATCTCTTTCAAAGATCTCCCTCTCAAAAGTGAGACTTTAGAGAGTAATGTTGATCCTTCTCCTAGAGAGTTTATTCCCCATGTAGATCCTTTGATGATAAAGGATGATATGACCTTTCCTAGTATTACTCTTCCTACTAGAACATCAATGCCTATCCCTTGTCTCTCTCCTAAAATTGATAAGATTTTAGTGCAAGAGAAGACTATCAATAATTCTTCCAACACTTTTGTTCTTTCCTCTAAACCATCCTCAATCAATTTGATACATGTGAATGAAACACCTAACAAACCTCTCTTCACTGTCCAAGGTGCTTGTCCTTCTCAAAATTATCAACCTTTAAATAAGCCTATCTTAGTGGTTCAAGGTGGTTATGCTAATGATTCTTTTTGCACTCCTAAGAAACCTATTATTACTGTGCAAGGAGGTTATTCTTCTAAGAGCCCTTATGAGTATGCTAAGCAACTGACTAGAGAGAGTTATCATGCGGTTGCCCATACCTACAACACAAGAAACAATACGCAACCTAATCCTCCTCTAGTTATCCCAACTTCACTTCCTCCTTCCCAACCTATTCTTCCTCAAGCTCCTCGTATTTCACAAATGCTTAGTAAGGAATATGATCTCATAGAACAACTTAAAGCTACCCCTGCTAAGATATCCCTTTGGGATTTGATCCAAACTTCTTCCGCTCATCATGGAATGTTACAAGATGTCTTGAAAGATTTGAATGTTCCTCCACCTAATACATCTAGTAATATAGTGTCTTTGGTCAACTCTGTGATGAATCCTAAAGCTCAAATTGTGTTTACCCAAGATGAGTTGCCTACTAGTGAAATTCAACAACAATATGATCCCTTGATGATTGTGGTTATCATAAATGACACTGCTATAAGATGAACACTAGTAGATAATGGCTCTGGCCTTAATGTGTGTAGCATTAATCTATTGCATAAGATGAATGTGGATACATCCCTTATTGAGCTTGACTCTCATCCCATTCGAGGCTTTGATAATGTGGCTAAGTCTTTATTAGGTATTATCACCTTACCCGTCACTATGGGACCTGTTACTTTGCTTACTCCTATCCATGTTATGTCAGGAAATCTAACATACAACTTGTTATTAGGGAGGCCTTGGATTCACAGTATGCAAGTTGTCCCCTCTACATTGCATAGACAAGTTAAATTCATTTATAATAATAAGACATATACCTTGATAGGTGATACTAATCTTCAGGCTTGTTTGCAAACATCTAAAGGGAGTTCTTCTAAGCCTTCCTCTTCTAGTGATGACTCGTTAAACAAGATACCTATGGATGAATCCTCACTCTCTGATGATCAAAATTCTTTGGATGAGTCTAAAGCTCCTGAAGAAGATCCTTCTCGACTTGAGTCTACATATGAAAAGGCTTTTGATCCTAAGAAGGTTCTCGCAGAAGATGATTGGGGATCTCTTGACTTTAATCCCACCTTTGTAGGTGAGTATAGGGTTCCTCCTAGAGAGCTTAAAGTTAAAAAGAAGGAAGAAACTAGAGATCAATTAGTCTTACCTGAACCTATGAGCAATAATTTTGTGGCTACTTCTCAAACTTCTCCTCACATCTCTAATTCTAAAGAATTTGATTCTTTGTCTTATGAAAAACCACCTTCTCTTCCTGAAATAGCTGATCGTTATGGTCGTGGTTTTCATATCTTTGCTAAGCATGGGTATCATGGAAAAGGTTGTGGTGCTCATGAACAAGGGATAAAAGTTCCTCTAGAGACTAATTTTCACAATTATGCCTTTGGACTCGGCTATAATCCCTGCAAACGCACTAAAGCATCTAAAAGACCATCTCTCAATGTGAATGCTATATTCAGTAGTAATGATGATCTCACTTCAACTAAATCATCCTCTACTTATATCAACTCTCATTCCCCTCATAAGGAAATCTTGGCAATGAACAAATCTCTTTATGACTCCCCTCAAATTTCTAAATCCACTTATGAATCTTTATCTCCTATTCATCATAAAGTCCTTTCCCCCAGGGATAAGGCTCTAATAAATTACAGTCATCCCTCTTCTAAGATTTCTTGTGACTTTTCTTCTTCAATTTTTATCATTTTATACATGTTTTTGATCTCACTTATAGTTGAGCACTTAGCATGTCATATTCAAATACCTCATTCAGTTTATCATGTCTTTAAATAACATTAATGGCTATTATGTTGCTCATCATTATGTGACATTGGTAGCTCATTTACTGGGGGCTCATTGTCATTCATGATGGTACAATTTCAAGTGAAATCATATTTTTGAAGCAACATAATAGCCTAATTTTCTATGTTATCTCTTGTTCCTAGGGGGGCAAGAGTGATTTCATACATCTCTTCTTTTGTTTATGTCCAAATCTCTCCCTAGAAGATTGTGTAAGTCCTTCTCATTGAGGCAATGATCTTTCCTTATTTTTATCTAAGGATCCACTTTTTCCTATTTCATGGATGGTGTGGACTTTATTATTTGATATTATTCCTTGTATGCATTTGTTGTTGTTTGTTCAAGGATTCTCTCTTCCAAGAGGTGTAAGTCCTTAACTACAACCTCTTTTGCACTTGGTAAAATACATCCTTAATGAATTCACTCTCCCAATTGGGTTAAAAAGAGCATCATTCTTCATTAAGAATCACTTTCACCTTGCAAAAGAAGGAAGTATTGCATTCTTATTCTCTTCTTTGTCTTATTCTAGAAGATGTTATATTTGTCTAAGACAATTCCTCTTGGGGATAGGTGTCTTTTGTACAAAGATCTCTTCTCCTCTAAGGATCTCCTTTTCACATATTACAAGATATCCCTTTTCAACTATCTTATCCTTGCTTAAAGAGTGCAAAACTCTCTTACTTGGATCTATGACATTGTTGCATTTTTGGGGTATCTTCTTTTGTGATGAAGGTAGGTATCCTTGTTCTACTTTGCTTATGACATAAACATTACACTTTTTGAGCAATGGGTCATTCTCGGAACCAGAGCACAGACTCTTAGAGCAAGATGTCTCCATTTTTCTTTTATGCAAGGTGATTATTCTCGGAACCAGAGCACAGACTCTTAGAGCGAGATGTCACGCTTTTGTACTATACATATACAGGTTGTAGCATACTCAGGCATAGACTCCTATGAGGTGCTTCTAACCTCCCTTACACACACATGCACAAGGTTGAGTGGAACTAGCGGCATAAGGCTAGACTTTCTCACTCTCCTCCCTTACATGGATCACCTAGACAGACTCTAGGGGCTAGTTTTCCATGTCCTTTTCCCATGGATCACCTAGACAAGATCTAGGGGCAAGAAGTCCATGTTTTCTCTCTCACTATTCTTCTCATGGATCACCAATGTGTGTATTCATGCTTTTTTTTTCCTTTCTTTTCTTCTCTTTGCATTTTGTTTCCATCTTGTGTTAGAGAACTCTCGAATCCTTACACTTTTTGTTGTGTTGGAATTGAGACTTAGTCCTCTTTCTTACCAAATGATTCTCCATTAGTTTTTGATCTCATATCAAATCTTCTTGTGAGCATTTGTCATCAATATTCTTTAACAATTCGAAGTGGTAAACATGATACCCTGTTTCAACTCACTAAAATTAGCAAGCCGAAATAGGGGGGGGATTATAGCTACCCTCGAATTTTCATCACTTTCCTTAGTAAGCATTAGGTGATTTTGTGATCTAACGTGTGTTTTGTAGGGTGCAGTTCTTAACTGTGTACTGCAGATACCGCTGGGGGCTTCGTCCGACAACTTATGGATATATCCTTTTTCAAATGATGTTTACTTTTCTGTACTTTAGCTTGCATATGCACATAGTACTCATATGACCGCTAAAGTGGGGGCTAAATGTAGCGTCGTAAATTGTACGCACTTGCTAGGGTGGTACAATTTCACACCTAGTTTAGCACCCGCCTTAGTGCATTTTACATTCTGCATTGCATTTCTCCTTAAGCACTTAATTAATCAAATTAATTAGGTCTAAGGTCCTATTTCATCATCCTCTACATCATAAAATTGGGCCCTTTCGTTAAAGCGTGCCCTTTTCATTTTATTCCTCCAATACATCATTCAATCAAAAACCCTAATTAAGTCCTATTTTGAACTTGGGGGCTTGGTTTCGGGGTCAAAACATCTCGAAATCACTTGTAACTTTGGGATTCTCTCTAAAATCATCATATCCGATGGCCCTGAAAATTTGGTGAAAAGTTGTCGAGACCATGGCGCCTGGAGTGCACATGGTCCCGGACATTTTTCCCAAAATTTTAGGAGCAAGATCCAATCATAAAATAAATCTTAACCCCAAGAAATTGGTGGGATATTCAATCTCTAGGTCGGCCAAAAGTCGAAATTAAGACCTAGGGTTTCATATATAAGAGCTCTCTTTCTTCATTTGAAAGGATCCGAATTTTGGCTTTCGAGGATCTTCTATGCGACGAAAGAGCAGATCTTTGAAGACTTCAATAACATTCAACATCCATCCATCAAGTATTCATAAATTTCATTCATTTAGGGCTTGGGAGACATTGAAGAACAATAGGAGATTACCGACTGAAGATTGGCTTGTACTCCTCCCTTGAGGGTTGGGTATGATTTCATGTTGTTTTCATGTCTTTGCATAAGCTTCAATATATCCTTTATTCATACTTTAGATCACTTTGCATCTTGATTTAGAGCATTTACATTATCATTTACAAGCAATTAGGGTTTACTTTCTAGGTTGCTCTAGTTTGCTTTCTTGCATTTAAGGACCTTGCACACACACTAGGTCTGCACACACAATACATTTTACAATACAACTTGGCTATTCATGGAGGTGGAAATCACCGAAGCGGGGGTTTGACTAAGGCAAAACCCTATATAGCCACCCACCACACCTTTTCAGATATAAGTGCAGGTTTCAGAATTCGGACGACACCGCAAGTTACAGATCCGGAAGAAGCAGACGAAGACTGAACTTCACACCAAATCTCAGAGCAAAAGACCAAGACAGGGGCATGGGGCGCCCTAGTCCTACCAGGATAGGGGCACTGGGCGCCCTGGTCCCTGGGATAGGGGCGCTGGGTGCCCTGGTACTTCTGACAGCAGTTTTCAGCATTTTTGACAGCTTTG
Source organism: Cryptomeria japonica (assembly GCF_030272615.1). Classification (NCBI taxonomy): domain Eukaryota; kingdom Viridiplantae; phylum Streptophyta; class Pinopsida; order Cupressales; family Cupressaceae; genus Cryptomeria; species Cryptomeria japonica. The sequence continues at coordinate 706,238,388 of NC_081408.1, forward strand.
CAAAACAACAGTTTCCGGAGTAGTTTTAGGGGCAGAATCAGGACAGTGGCGCCCGCACCCCCGTCCTGAACATTTTTAGTCAGATTTTAACTCTGGGTACGCATTTTCATTCTTGTCTTGTCCTTGTGTTTACAACTTTCCATTGTTTAAGTTCAATTCTGCAATCTTGTTATTAGTTCATACTTGCACTTTGGGGTTAGGGATTGAACTTGCATCATTTTATCTTTCAATTTCAACAAAGGAATAGAAATCCTAATAGGTAGCTCGTGGCTCTCTCTTCCACAAAAAGAAGTAGCCAATTGTGTGATACCTCTAGGCTCTTTCGTATTCCACAAATGTGTGATTGAAAGTGAGATTAGGGCATGTTTGCTTAGTGTCACTTTTTATCCTACACAGAATCAAATCAAGAACATCATTAGATTTATCTCGTATTCTCTTAAAATTAGTTCTCACTTGCTTTCCCAATTGAAATTCCTTACATACCAGATAACGAGGCTTCATAATCTTAGGTATATCTCTAACTGCCTTTGTTGAACTGATCTTGACAATGCAATCAAAATTAACATGACACAACCTTTTATTCCATAACCAACTCTCATCAACATGAGCAATCAAACATGTCTTATTACCAATGTTCAAATGAAACATATTACCTCTAGTCTGAGTACCAGTAGAAATCTTCAAACTAGTCTTGTTAATGATTTGGCATTTTCTATCCATGAATTGAAGTTGGAATCCTTTATCCACCAACTGACCAACACTCAAAAGATTATGCTTTAAACCTGCTACATAATAGACATTGTCAGTATTATGCTTACCATCTAGAGAGATAGTGCCTTTACCTCTGATCATACATGCTTTGCCATCTCCAAATCTTACTTGACCGCCATTGTATTCATGCAGGGACAAAAAAATTCTTTTATCTCCAATCATATGATGTGAACATCCACTATCAATTACCCATTCATCCTTATCTTCAACTTTTTCTTCCAGGGCCTTCTCTTCATTCAAGATAGCCAGTTCCAGTTCATGTTCTTTTAATACATAGAACACCCATTCCTTTCCATTGTCAGATCCACTAGCAGATTCTTCTATCAGTTCATCCTCCGAGTCATCAATTACTCCTTCCTCATCCGCTATGAAGCATTTTTTGTTTCTCTTGAATTTGTATCTATTCTGATTAGGCTTAAAATATTTCTTAACTCTTTCCTCAAATCTTGCATTCCTTTTAGAATATCTAGATGCAAAATGACCAATCTTATGACATGCAAAACATTTAAAAGGTGTTTTTCCTTCATACTTACTTCCTGTCAGTCCTTTAGGTACTCTTCTAGCAAATAAGGCTTCAAGTTGCTCAAATTCTTCATCTTCTTTCCTCATGTCTTTTAGTTCCTTTGCATATAGGTTTTTCTAGTCATTCTTTCTGGTAGATGATGATGATGATGCATGAAAAGCAAGTTTAGATTTTGCAGCTCGAGAATGTCCAAATTCTTCAAGCTCAAAAGCAGATAACTTCCCAATCAAAATGTCTCTATTAACTGAAGTATTTTCCATTGTTCTCAACTCATTAATTGCAGTTGCCTTCAACTTGTAAGCCAGTGGAAGGTCTCTCAAGACTTTGAAAACTATTTCATCTTCACTCAGAGATCCTCCACAACATTAAATTCCCATAACAATCTCATTTCCTCTCTCCATAAATGTAGCAATTCTTTCATTGTCATCCATCTTCAATTTTTCATATCTCACCTAGTAGCCATCAAGTTTAGAAATTTTGACAGTAGGGTCACCTTCATTCAGAGTTTGCATTTTATCCCACATAACCTTTGCAGATGATTTATCAGTTAATCCCATGATCTGTTGATTAGTAAGTGCACATAGGAGGGCTTGTCTAGCTCTACACTCAATCTCAATATTCTTATCCAAGTCTACAAGAGCAGGATTTCCAGATGTTGGATTATAAGGTGTATAACCTTTCTTAGTGATCTCCCAAATATCCTTGCCAAGACATCTAAGATGAGTCTCCATTCGGATCTTCCATATCCCATAATTTGTTTCATCAAGCTTAGGGATTTCTCTTCGAAAGATAGTTGCTGGTGGATTAGTTGCCATAGGATCTACCTCAAGTGGTTAAGCTTCTACAAAAGAGGACCAATTCTCTGATACTAATTGTTAGAATAATAGGTGAACAACTGAGAGGGGGGGTGAATCATTTGTTAACATATTACAACAATTAATTCACATTACAACCTTAAACCAGAGCACATAAACATTTAAATATCGGTAAAGCAGAAACAGATGCTAGTAGACACAGATACCGGTAAACAATGCAACTTAATAATAAATAGATAATCAATGCAATGCAACCATACCACATAACACCAAGATTTGTACATGGAAAAAATGGTAAAGGGAAAAACCACGGTGGGAAGCCTAGCCACGATCAGATGATACTTCTATAGAAAGTATCTATTACAATAAGGGGCCTGCACATGCAGGAAGGCACACTGCCTAGAGCACACTACTCATTACAAAAGAGTATCACTGACTACAGAGGTTAAAACCACCTCAAGATATTTGAACAACAATCCAGTAGAATGAACTGCTAGAGATAGTATCTACCATGTCTGATTACAGTCCCGGTTAAGCTCAATACCAGAGGCCTTTGACCTCTTCATTAATCCTAATTTGATCCTTAATGATCAACCTAAACTCCTTTGCATATGATATTATAATTTATGACCATGATACCTGATCTACAATGAGATCTTACATTGATTTATACCAACCCTAAGACCTAAACCCATCAGGTTGGCCACCTAAAAGATATTACAATAAGATCATTACATATATCCATATTACAATGATATTCCATATCGGCTTTAGACCAAAACAATATTGACCAATCCATAAAACATCCTTGTAACATGTAGAAAACACATTAACATGATATCGGTCCATAACCTAGATAGGCATCAGACCTATTATGAGTCCACCACACCAAAGCAATGTCTCCAACTGATTGAAGCACGATCAAAGAACATCTTTAGCATCTTGAAAGCTGCACCAACACCACTTATGCATCCTGTCAAGAATTCTCAATGAAATCTCTACCAGTAGAGCCTTAAACCTGTGCTGGTAAGGGTTTACAAGAGTGTATGATATCATATGATTACCAAGTCAATACCATCTAACCAAGACATGCTCCAGAAGCATGTACCACGTGTAACCAAACACATTCCATTGATCCAAACATGCCAGAAGTGTCCAATAGATAGTCTCCTCTGTCGGTAACATTAGATCTTCTATCAGTAACCAACCATAACAGCTAGTGTTGACATCAATTAAAAAACATCAATGCAACACATAATCAATTCCTCCAAAATGCCAACAAAATCTGATGAAGGTATTTTTCTTGGTTACTCCTCTAAGAATATATAAATGTTACAATAAGAGAACTAGGAAAATTGTTGAAAGTGCTAATGTGAAGGTGGTTGATTTGTCAAATAAGTCTAAAGGTACAAGTAGATTAGAACCTAAAAAGGATGATAATGAGGAAAAACTTGTGATCATTAAACTGGAAGCACAAAACAACAATCAACTGGCAAACACAGAATTAGGTACTCAACCAGTAAGTGATGACAATGAGGATGAAAATGGAGAATCAAAAGAGGAAGATGCAGAATAGACACAGGCTATACATAAATATGTCAAATTAAATCACTCACAAGTGAAGATAATTCATGATAAGAATGCAGGTGTGAAGACTAGGAGAAAGATTAGAGAAAATTCTTGTTTGATCTCTACAATGGAACCCAAGATAATTAAGGAAGCACTGAAAGATAATGATTGGGTGAATGCAATGAATGAACAATTAAATCAAATTGAGAAAAATCAGACATGGTCAATTGTTCCTAGACCCAATGAAAAGAATGTCATTGGAACAAAATGGGTCTTTAGGAATAAATTGGATGAAGAAGGAAGATTTGTAAGGAATGAAGCAAGGTTAGTCTACAAAGGGTATGTACTGGAAGAAGCTGAGTATTATGGTGAAACATTTGCACTGGTTTCTAGATTAGAAGCTATAAGGATGATGCTAGCATTTGTTTCATATAGAGGTTTCAAAGTCTACCAAATCAATGTCATGTCATCCTTCTTGAATGGAATCCTATAAGAAGAGGTATATATGGAACAACCAGATGGATTTTCCCTCACTGATGATAAGGACATGGTGTGTAAATTACATAAAGCTTCATATGGTCTTAAGAAGGCACTGAGACCATGGTATGAGAGACTTCATGCACATTTGATCAATATTGGATTTCAATGTACCAGTGAGGACAATAATATATACTTGAATACTAATGGAGACAAGATGCTAACTGCAGAAGTATTTGTAGATGACATAAGTTTTGGTGGTAATGATGATATGTGTATGAATTTTTTTGATGAGATGAAAAAGGAATTTGAAATATCTCTAATTGGTGAAATAAAGTTCTTTAATGGCTTACAGGTCCAACAACTAAATGATGGTATCTTTATTTTTCAAATCAAGTATATCAAAGAATTTTTGAAAACTTTCGATATGGAAGAATGCAAACTGGTAGGTGCACCTATGGTAACATGCTATAAATTGTCCAAGCCAGATGATTCCCCTGATGTTAGTGAAAAGGAGTACAGATCCATGATTGGAAAGCTACATTATGTTGTTCATAGTAGACCAAATATTGCTGATGTTGTTGGCTTAGTAGCTAGTTTTTAAAAGGAACCAAAGGAAAGTCACATAATGGTTGTAAAAAGAATTTTTCAATATCTCAAAGGGAAATTAGACTATGGATTATGGTATCCCTGCAAACGAGATTTCACTTTGGATGTCTTTACTGATGCAAATTTGGCAGGTAATGTGGATGATAGGAAAATAAAAACCGGTGGAGATTTTCTAATTCAAGGAAGACTAGTAGCATGGACAAGCAAGAAACAATAATGTGTTTCTCAATCTACAGTTGATGCTAAGTATGTAGTCACATCCATGAATTGCACACAGGCCCTATGGATGAGACATGTGCTAGAAGGATTCAAGATAGATATGTCTAAACCATTGACTATCTATTGCGATAATACAAGTGCAATAAACATTTCTAAGAATCATGTACTTCATGCTAGAACCAAGCACATAGAGTTGAAGTATCATTTCTTAAGAGAAAGAGTTCAGGAGAAGAAGGTGAAGATGGAATATGTGAAGAGTAAAGATTAGTTAGCTAATATCTTTACTAAAACCTTACCAAAGACAACCTTTGAGTTTCTTAGAGGTAAATTAGGGGTTAGACCCCTACATCAGAAAATTGAGATTATGGAGATGCATCAATCTTGTGGATTTCATGTTTATCTTTCACAAAGGTTTGATGAAGATGTAGGCTACTCCATAGGGGGGACAACTTTGATGAAAGTTTGATATGATGTTCTGATTTATAAATCTAATCTGATAAAATGATATAATTCTGATACAAGTAAAGTCCTGATTTAGTACTCTAATGCAATAATTTGGTGTTATGATTTATTCAACAAAGATGATGGAAGTGGCAATAGAAGAATTGAAGATTAGTGATGCATTTCCACCTTTGCCATTGTTGTTAAAGGGGGAGAAGAAAATAAAATCAGATATGAGAGAAGTTCACAATCATCCATGGGGAGAAGAAAAGGAGTCTATCAGAAAGGGGGAGAAGAACAAGATCAGATATGGGAGAAGACAAAAGGAGGAGAATCGATAGTTGATGTGTTACTGGTAAACAAGTTGCAGATGATAGGCTATAATAATGATTACTCTGATTGTATATCTGATTGGTGTTGCCATCAATGCCAAAGGGGGAGAATGTTGGCATGATTGGCATAAATGATGCAGATGAGATGATGATGGGCGATTGTACCAGTAGAGGAAAGAAGACTGAGATTTTGTGAGTAGTTGACATGATCAGTTATTTGTGTTGTCATTCATGGAAACTAGTGTCAACTGATCAATGTTGATGTTTATAGATGGTTCTTGATGTTTTATTTGTTGGCTAAGTGATTTGGTATACTGGAGTTGGAGTTTGACAATTTGACAGGGTTTAATCGACAAGACTATAAATTAGGACTTTAACTGGTAATGCACAGATATTTTGATTGAATTAGATGATTGATGATGATTGATGACTTGTTGTTTCAAGTATAAGCTTGTATGATGGATTGGAGTATGTGACCGAAACAACATCCTATGAAGTTTACTAGAAGGCATGTTTTGAATTTATGATTAAGTTTCACTAGGGTTTTAGTAGGGTTTAATTAGGACCGGTGATAAAATCACTCAAATGGTAATGAGTTTGGTTATGATGGCGATTGATGGTGAGCCTACATGAAAGAGGTAACACGGCACAACCCGCGTAGATAATTTGAATGTTCTTTTGGCATGATTCAAGGAAGCAATTCTTGGGAAATAGTGAAAAACTTAGTGGAGTGTTTTGAGGTTTTGACTTTGGTATAGATCAATTTTTTATGATAAGTTATGATCAACCAATGATTAATATTGAATTGTAAATTGTTGTAATAATTTGTATGAAGATCTGATATGATTTTTATTGTAATTTCAAGATGTAATTAGGGTTTATTGGTTGACCTAGTTGAAATATCTATTTAGGACGACACAGTTGATGGTTTATGTGTTAGTGATCTAAGAGAAGAGAGTGATTTCGTACTGGAGAAGAGAGAGATCTTCCTGAGTGTTGTAGATTTTGAAGTATAACTGGATCTGATTTAGCAAGCTAAAAGTGCAAAGTTTTAGATCAATTTTTACTATTGTTCCCTAATAGTTACAGTAGCTTAAACCCCTTAATTGAATAGGTCCTAACATGCCTTAATCATTTAAGTCCCCTGATAGGAAAGCTCTTAAAATGGGTGGTAAATCATATCACTAGGTTCATCCTAACAGATCATTAAGCTCCTAGCTAGAGTGATAGGTAAATCCCTTAACCGGGTGACTCCTAATAGGGTCTGCTCCTAACCAGGCATATCGTAAGATCCTAATAGGGCTAAGCTCCTAACAGAATGTACTTCAAAATAGTAAAAGTTTTAGTGGGTACCAACTCCCACCATGATTTTTTACATTTGGGTTTCCACATCAAAAATTTATGGTGTTCATGTGTGGAATGCTTTTCATATATTTTTCATGTTTTATTTTTGATTACCGGTTAAGACAAGTTATGTTTGTTTATGATAAATCTTAAAGTGATTATCGGTATTGATGGTTAATTGGTTGATGAAGCATTATGATCAGTTAATAAGTTGGTAAAAGTGTTTGTCAATCTGATATTGAGTTGATGGCTAATATGATTAATGAGTTTGCATAAGTGGGAAATGATTGTCTAGATCTGATAAGGAAATTGAGAAATTTGTTAAAAGAATTGGTTTATGTGTTGAATGTTTTTCAGATCTGTGATAAGTTTGTTTTGGAGTTTAAAGTTTCAGTTCTTGTTAATATTGGTTCACCCCCCCTCTTAGTATTAACCGGATCTTCATGTTGTTAACAATTAGTATCAAAGCATTGGTCCTCTGTGTGCAGAAAGGTAAACTGCTTGAGGAAAAGATTATGAGGCAGTCAAGATGATGAAGAAAGAGGGTCATAAGTTCATCAAGGATAAATGGGAAGAGTAATGGTGATGATTTAATTTGGGTTGATGTTCTAAAGCATAATATGTTAAGTGTTGCACAGCTTAATGATAAAGGTTATTCTTCTTTAGTTTAATGGCGGAGTCTGCAGAATTCTTGGAGGTAATGGTGAACTGATTGCTACTGGGAAGAAAACTAGAGCTAACTTATTTCATTTGAATGCTAATGTCAATAATTTTCTAGTTGCAAAAATGGAAGATAGCTAGTTGTGGCACAGGAGATGTTGTAATGTGAATTTTGATAACTTGGTGAAGGTAAGCAAGTCAAGTATTGTAAGAGGATTGCCACAAATTGTTAAACTAGATAATGTGATTTGTAAAGATTGTCAAATTGGTAAGATGACCTCTATTTCATTTAAAATCAATAAGTGTACATCTGAGAATATTTTGGACTTGGTACATACTAATCTCTTTTGCCCTATGAGAAAAAAAAGCTATTATGGTGATAGGTATTTCATGCTTTTTACCGATTACTCTTCTCAGATGATGTGGGTTACATTTTTGAAGGAGAAATATAAAGATTTTATTAAGTTCAAAACATGCAAAGCTCTAGTTCAGAATGAGACCAGTAAGAATTTGAAATGTTTAAGATCAGAACGAGGTAGTGAATTCACATTTGATGAACAAGGTATCAAGAGACAGATGTCCACTCCAAGACCACCACAACAAAATGGCATAGTAGAAAGGATGAACAAAACAATTGTTGATGGTGCTAGAACAATGTTAATATAGGTTAATGTACCTAAGATATTTTAGAGAGAAGTGGTTAGTTTTGTAGTATATACATTAAACTGGGTACTTGTGTTGAAAGGTAACAATAAGACCCCTTGTGAGGTATGGTATGGTAAAAATCCCTGCATAAGTTGTTTAAAAATCTTTGGAAGTCAAAGTTTCATTAAGAAGGATAACTATACTAAGAAATTTGATGCAAAATCTGATTTAGGAATTTTTCTTGCTTACTCCTCTAAGAGTAAGGCATATAAATGTTACAATAAGAGAACTAAGAAAATTGTTGAAAGTGCTAATGTGAAGGTGGATGATTCATCAAATAAGTCTAAAGGCACAAGTAGATCAGAACTTGAAAAGGATGATAATGAGGAAAAACTTGTGATCATTGAACCGGAAGCACAAAACAACAATCAACTGGCAAACGCAGAATTAGGTGCTCAACCGGTAAGCGATGACAACAAGGATGAAAATGGAGAATCAAAAGAGGAATATGTAGAACCAACATAGGCTATACCTAAATATGTCAAATTAAATAACTCACAAGAGAAGATAATTGGTGATAACAATGTAGGTGTGCAGACTAGGAGAAACATTAGAGAAAATTCTTGTTTGATCTCTATAATAGAACACAAGACAATTAAGGAAGCATAGAAAGATGATGATTGGGTGAATGCAATGAATGAAGAACTAGATCAAATTGAGAAAAATTAGACATGGTCACTAGTTCCTAGACCAGACAAAAAGAAAGTCATTGGAACAAAATGGTTCTTTAGGAATAAATTGGATGAAGAAGGAAGATTTGTAAGGAACGAATCAAGGTTAGTCTGCAAAGGCTATGCACAGGAAGAACCTAAGTATTATGGTGAAACATTTGTACCAGTTTCTAGATTAGAAGGTGTAGGATGATGAAGAATTTTTTGCATATAAAGGTTTCAAATTCTACCAAATGGATGACAAGTTAGCCTTCTTGAATGGAATCCTATAAGAAGAGGTATACATTGAACAACCAGATGGATTTTCCCTCACTAATGATAAGGACATGGTTTGTAAATTTCATAAAGCTTCATATGGTGTTAAGAAGGCACCGAGACCATGGTATGATAGACTTCATGCACATTTGATCAATATTGGATTTCAATGTACCAGTGAGGACAGTAATATATACTTGAAGACTAATGGAGACAAGATGTTAACTGCAATAGTATTTGTAGATGACATAAGTTTTGTTGGTAATGATGATATGTGTATGAATTTTTTTGATTAGATGAAAAAGGAATTTGAAATATCTCTAATCGGTGAAATAAATTTCTTTATTGGCTTACGGGTCCAATTACTAAATGATGGTATCTTTATTTTTCAAAGCAATTATACCAAAGAAGTGTTGAAGACTTCCAGTATGGAAGAATGCAAACCGGTAGGTACACCTATGGTAACATGCTACAAATTGTCCAAGAAAGATGATTCCCCTATTGTTAGTGAAAAGGAGTACAGATCCATGATTGGCATGCTACATTATGTTGTTCATAGTAGACCGAATATTCCTCATGTTGTTGGCTTAGTAGCTAGATTTCAAAAGGAATTGAAGGAAAGTCACATGATGGTTGTGAAAAGAATTTTCCAGTATCTCAAAGGCACATTAGACTATGGATTATGGTATCCCTGCAAAGGAGATTTTACTTTGGATGTCTTTACTGATGCATACTGGGCAAGTAATGTGGATGATAGGAAAAGAAAAATCGATGGAGCTTTTCTACTTTGAGGAAGACTAGTAGCATGGACAAGAAAGAAACAATCATTTGTTTCTCAATCTACATCTGAAGCTGAGTATGTAGCTACATCCATGAAATGCATGTAGGCCATAAAAATTTACTATCTATTGTGATAATACAAGTGCGATAAAAATTTCTAAGAATCGTGTACTTCATGCTAGAACCAAGCACATAGAGTTGAAGTATCATTTCTTAAGAGAAAGAGTTCGAGAGAAGAAGGTGAAGATGGAATATGTGAAGAGTAAAGATCAATTAGCTAATATCTTTACTAAAACCTTATCAAAGACTACCTTTGAGTTTTTTAGAGGTAAATTAGGGGTTACACCCCTACACCGAAAGAACTGAGATGATGGAGATGCACCAATATTGTGGATTTCATGTTTGTCATTTACTAAGGATTGATGAAGATGCATGCTACTTCATAGGGGGAGTAGCTTTGATGCAAGTTTGATATGATGTTCTAATTTACAGCTCTGATCTGATCAGATGATATAGTTCTAATACAAGTAAAGTATTGATTTAGTACTCTGATGCAATAATTTGGTCTTCTGATTTGATTAGTAGAGATGATGGAAGCGGAAACAAAATAATTGAAGATAATTGATGCATCTCCACCTTTGGCATTGTTGTCAAAGGGGGAGAAGAAAAGAACAATCAGATATGAGAGAAGTTGATGATCATCCTTGGGGAGAAGAAAAGGAGCCTATGAGAAAGGGGGAGAAGAGCAAGATCAGATATGGGAGAAGACAAAAGGAGGAGAACCGACAAATGACGTGTTACTGGTAAACAAGTTGCAGATGATAGGCTATAATAATGATTACTCTGATTGTATATTTGATTGGTGTTGCCATCAATGCCAAAAGGGGAGTATGTTGGCATGATTGCATAACTTATGCATATGAGATGATGATGGATGACTATATCGGTAGAGGAAAGAAGACTGAGATTTTGAGAGTCGTTCACATTATCAGTTATTTGTGTTGTCATTGATGGTAGCTAGTGTCAACTGATCATTGAAGATATTTACAGATGGTTCTTGATGTTTTATTTGCTGGCTAAGTGATTTGGTCTACCAGAGTTTGAGTTTGACAGGGTTTTATCGACAAGACTATGAATTAGGACTTTAACCAGTAATGCACAAATGTTTTGATTAAATTGGGTGATCGGTGATGATTGATGACTTGCAGTTTGAAATATAAGCTTGTATGATGGATTCTAGTATGTGACTGGAACCGCATCTTGTGATGTTTAATGGAAGGTATCTTTTGAATTTTTGATGAAGTTTTGCTAGGGTTTTAGTAGGGTTTAAGGACCGGTGATAAATTCACTTAACCGGTAATGATTTTTGTTATGCCAATGATTGGCGATGAGTCTACATGAAGGAGGTAACACGTCACAACCCACATAGATGATTTGAATATTTTTTTGGCACAATTTAAGGAAGAATTTCTTGGGAAACAATGAAATGCTTAGTGGAGTATTTTGAGGTTTTAACTTTGGTACAGATTGGATTTTTGTGATGTTATGATCAACCAATGGTTGATATTGCATTGTAAATTGTTGTAATAATCTGGATGATGATCTGATATGATTTGTATAGTAATTTCAAGATGTAATTAGGGTTTATTGGTCGACCTAGTTGAAATGTCTATTTAGGATGACACAGTTGATGTTTTATGTGTCGATGATCTAAGAGAAGAGAGTGGTGTCATATCGAAGAAGAGAGAGATCTTCCTAAGTGTTGCAGAATGTGACTTATAACTGGATTTGATTTAGCAAGCTGAAAGTGAAAAGTTTCAAATCACTTTTCACTGTTGTTCCCTAATAGTTAAAGTGGCTTAAATCCCTTAATCGAGTAGGTCCTAAAAGGCCTTAATCATTTAAGTCCCCTAACAGGGAAGCTCTCAAAAAGGGTGGTAAATCCTCTCATGAGGTTGATCCTAATAGATCATTAAGCTCCTAGTTGGAGTGATAGGTAAGTTCTTTAACCGGGTGACTACTAACAAGGTCTACTCCTAACCGGGTATATTGTAAGATCCTAACAAGGTCAAGCTCCTAACAGGGAGTACTTCAAAAGAGTACAAATTTTATTGGGTACCAACTCCCACCGTTGTTTTTCTCATTTGCGTTTCCATGTCAAAAAATTATGGTGTTCATGTGTGGAATGTTTTTCATGTTTTATTTTTGATTACCGGTTAAGACATATTATGTTTTTTTATGATAAATCTTAAAGTGGTTACCGGTATTGATGGTTAATTGGTTGATGAAGCATTATGATTAGTTAATAAGTTGGTAAAAGTGTGTGTTGATCTAATATTGAGTTGATGGCTAATCTTATTAATGAGTTTGCAAAAGTGGTAAATGATTGTCTAGATCTGATAAGGAAAGTGAGAAATTTGTTAAGAAGAATTGGTTTATGTGTTGAATGTTTTCCAGATCTATGATAAATTTGTTTTGGAGTTAAAATTTTCAGTTCTTGTTAATACCGATTCACCCCCCCTCTTAGTATTAGCCAGATCCTCATTGTATTAGCAAGCAAGTCCCAAAAATTTTGGTATTTCTTCTCTTGTTATATCAGGACACAACTTTACTAATGTAAGTTATTTTAACCTTTCATCTTCTAGACTAGTTGTGTATCTCTAAGCATCCAAGATATCATATAACTCTTTTGGAATTGTGGATGACAATTTAATCAATACTTTACTAAAAAAATTCATATAATGTACAACTTCTTTTTCAATAGCTCTCTGAACATTTTCAGTATAATGCTCATAATACATAGAAAGCTTTGTCAAATTGCCTTCATTAACTATTGTATCTATAATCTTTTGTAATGGAGGCACAATAGTGTAAGAACCTTCAATCTTACCCAATTTAAGAGTTTCATCTATCTCAGATTTCTGCTTCTTTCTTTCTCTCATTTTTTCAGATGACTCACCTTATGTTTTAGCTTTCTTTGAAGATGGGGCATCACTGGATACAGGTTTTCTAACTACTCTAGTAAATGTACTAGTTTTATTCACTTTTGTAACCTCTTCATCCAATTCAATTTCCTCCTTTGCTGCTACATACTTCCTTGCAAACTTCTCTTTATTCCTCTTTTCTACTCTACTGGTTGATGTTGATTGAGGCTTAGGTGGGGGGACCAGCTTCTGCACATCGGAGATAGGTGTAGACTTGCTTTGCTTGGTATTGGACTACTTGGGAGCAGAAGATATGAGTTTACATTGTGGCTTCACCATATTTTTCTCTCTGGCTCTTTGCACTCCTTCTTGAGTTATACCCATTTGTTCGGCAAGTTCCTCAACTTTCTTTCTTACATTTTTTTTGTTTTCGAGCCCAGTAAATTTCTTTTGCAGGTCCAAATCCTTCTGCTTGAAATTACCAAATCTCTCCTCATTCTTGTCCATGGATTGACTCAAAAAGTATTGAGCATATGCATCAAGCATGAATACATCCACCTCATACCCCATGGGCATGATCCAAATAGTTCTCAGATCAACTGCCTTCATATGACACTAATCCTTGTCAACCATGAAACAAATAGTTCTCTCATATTTTTCCACTCTCTTTAGGATTTCTCTCTATATTTTTCATGGTGGCTTCAAAAGTTTTGAAATAGCCCCATAAAGCTGAATTTCGCATTACATTGTCACCCAAACCCAACAATCCTTCCTTGATTTTCATAGCCACTAGTTTATCGTAAGCCCATTAGAATTTTCCAATTTTGAGGATCTCATTCATGAAATAAAGTGCTAAACAAACAATTAGGGATCCAAAATTGAAGACATTTTTCTTATCTTGCTTTATTTTCTTCAAGTTGCTCATTAACTCTTTGACAAGTATTGTACAAAGATCATACCTTTTGTCTTCCTTAGAATTTCATACGCTACAAATACGGTTGTGTCTGATACTGAATTTAACCTACTTAATTGATATACCTTGTATCTAATCACCATCAAGGAAAATCTAACATCATGCTCAATAATATCATTGATAGTCATCGATCGACTATCAAACTGAGTATGGTAATCTTTGTCAGCATTGTATTTTGTATTTTCCTTAATCTGGGGACTTCACCGATTGCTTTTAAACATGTATCTTCTTCAATGGCTTTCTTGGTTATCTTGTAAGGTTGATCTGGCCACATGAATTCATCATGAAACCTTTTCAGAATATATCAGACCCATTCTGGTTCATTGAGCATTAGAAAATGAATAAATTATATAAAACCCTTATCGTGAAGTACCTTAAATACGGGCTTCATATTTCCCAAACTATCAGACAGATGCTTGTTTTAGAGTGATAGCATATCAAAATTACCTAATTTTTTTATGTTGTAGTGGATATATGTTGCCAATTGACACTCAATTTGTTGGTTTCAATATGTTGTCATTGATGGCAACACGGAAACTTGTTTTGGCTTTCACATTTTGGTCTAGTTGATTACCAACAGACACTTCACTGGCACCAGAAGGTATCTTCACCGGTTGGAAGAGAAATATTTGGTTACTAACATTACAGGCCGACATGATTTCATCAAGTTATCGGTATTGGAGGTCAGCATAACTTGGGAGATCTGGCATCAGTAATTGATTTTGACATTCATGTATTGAGCCGACATGTTTATTCATATTGTAATTATCTTTATAAGTCAACATAAGGCATGATAATTTGTAAAGGGTATATAGGTCAATTGGCTAGATCATTTTGTAATAGAGATGGATAGATGAATATGATAATGTTATGTAATGAAAAATATATTAAAGATAATTAATGTGAGGATATTTATGTAAAGGGGTATTTTAGTAAGGGTTTAGGGTTTTAGACCAGAAGAGATGGAGCTTAACTAGAATTGTATTCAGGCATAGAAGATGCTATCTTTGCAGTTTAATCATTTCTCCAGATTGTAGTCTAGATTTGTATGTAGTCATTGAGGCTCCTTTTGTGATTGAGCAGTGTGCTCTAGTCTATAATCCTTCCTATAAGTGCAGGCCCTATATTTTGTAATATCTTTTCATATGGCCAGTGGATTGATATTGTGGGTCACAAATCCTATCGTGGTTTTTCCTCTTTGAGGTTTTCCATGTATTAATCTCTATGTTATGGTATTAATTTGTGTGATTGGCTTATTGGTTTCTTTACTTCTTTCAATCTTATATGTATCAGTATACTAGTTGGTGTATACATGTTTTAATAAGGTTAAAATTAGTCATTCCAGCAAAACACTGATTCACCCCCCCCCCCTCTCAGTGTTCTTGGATTCCAACAATTGGTATTAGAGCCTTGTGCTTCGGGGGAATTTTAACAGCTTGAGGAAGATACTAGATCCAAAATCCATGAATATGAGTTTGGAAAAGCAACTTGAGGTGGTAATTGAAGATTATGATGCTGAAAGGATGAATAATGTGAAGCTAGTAGATGAATTGAATTCTTCTTAGGAATTCATTCTTGTCCTATAGGAGAGGTTTTCATCTATTCAAGCTAGGAGGAGGGAACTTTTGTAGAATAAGGATGAAGAGAAAGATGCACTTAAGCAACAGTGTCAGAAGCTAAGTCAGGAGAACATGGTCATGAGGAATGAAATGCAAGCTATAACTATGAGAATGTCTAAGGAGATTGAAGACTGGAATAAAAAGGAAGAAAATCTTGTTGTATCTTTCAAGAAAAAATTTGTAGAATGTGGTAGGTTGGTTCATGAAAATGATATGTTGAGAACTGATTTTGTACAATCCCAGAGTAATGAATAAGAGCTTGAGAGACAAATGATAATTTTGAGAGATGATTTAACTATTGCAAGTGAGTACAAAGACAAATTTAAGGTTAGTTCAGCACAACTTGATGAGTTGTTGAAGAGACAAAGGCAAAATAGAGATTCTAGTGGACTTGGATTTGAACAAGGATAGAGTTTTGGTACAACAAATGAAGATCAAAACCATAAGGGATAGGTAAGGCAGTTTAATGCTTATAAATTTAATGGTAGATGCTTTGTTTGTAATAAATTTGGTCACATGGCTAGGCAATGTAGAAATAGAGAAAATTAGAACAATAATTCTGCTCCTGGTCAATGTTCTAAATTAAATAAGAATGGACATAGGACAAAAGATTGTAGAATAAATGTTAAATGTTATGCATGTGGAAAATTTGGACATATGGCTAATCAATGCAGGTCTAGCAATTATAACAGTTTTAGCAAAGCAATTCAAAAGAACAATTTTACATGTTATGCATGTAATGAAGTTGGACATATTGCTAAATTTTGTAGAAGCAGAAATCCATCGGTTGGCAATGGAGGATCAAATAAGAAAGGGAAATAAAAGATTAATGAAATCCAGAAAGAACATACCCAGAGATGGGTCAAGAACTCTAAAGATCAATATACAGATGAGAATGCTTTGGTTACTTAACTGATAGAGGAGGTTGTTCTTGCACCGACAGGAAGCTCATCTAGTAATAGAGGCAAATGCCTTAGGGGTAGGAAAAATTCACAGTAATACTACTTAAATCCTGGGAATAGGTTCTATAAGATGTTCCATACATCAAATATGCTATTTGGCATGGAGATGTTTAACAAAGATCTGATATCTTTCACCGAAAGTCATTTATATCAATGACGGATTAGGGTTTTTCTTGGAGGATAAAAGGTTGAATCTACTTTATTTTTAATCACCATGCATTTAGAGTGATTAAGAGTGATTCAGAGCAAGTCTAAGGTGATTCAGTGCGATCAGATATCATCTTGAGTGATTTCACCAGCGATTGGAAGAGGTCTTTAGTGTCTTTCACTAACAGTGATTCACAGGTACTTATCTTCAATCATCGAAGCAGGATCATCATCTATACCTATATTTGATGCAAATTCTACTATTGTTGAGGTCAATGACCATCCCAGACTGATTTTCAAGAGATATCCGCATGTTGCTGATGAATAATGATGAATAATAGACACCCCAACTGGTACTAAAAGAGGGGGGTGAATCAGTATAGGCAAAAACTTTCAACAACTTATCTATTTAAAACAATACCAACTAGTTGTCACCATTATTGGTTAAACACAATAAGACACTAGACACCAAAGATTGATAAGTCTGAACACTTCAAATACAATCAATACTTGACATCAGCTTCATCCATAAACATATGCATGTGATACACTAGTAATATCATAACCTATTAACTCTGCATGCATAATCTCTCAAGCAAATAATTTAGAAACATCACATGAAAAATGCATAACACGTAACATAGATTTTTCACATGGAAACCCAAATGGGAAAAACCATGGTGGGGATGAATACCCACAAGCTTGTTTGAACTCTTTTGAAGCTCGCCCTGTTAAGAGCCTAGTTCGATTAAAGACTTTAAAATAAGGTTCTGCTAGGAACCAATCCTGTTAGAGATCATGCAATTAAGGAATGGCTATATACCCTGTTAAAGGTTACCTCGCTAGATGATTTGAAGAGCTCAATGATCTTGAGTCACCTAGTTATAGGTTTTACAATAAGCCTATTAAAGCTACCCGCTAAAGGGATTTTCCAACTGTTGAAATGATTAGAAGACAACAGGTAAAACTCTGATCTGATAATAGCACTACATGCCAAGGCATATTCTTTTCATAGCCTCTATTCTACAATTACACTTTACAGTTTCCCTCTTACTAGTCTACCAAGTATCAAGTATCTCTTCACTTAGATACACACACACAACATTTGCCAACAACTTTTCAACAATAAGCATCATCAACCTTATAGGCAACAGTTAGGTTAGTAACATAAACCCTAAACTCTAAGCATCTTAGGTTTACAACATAGGCGGTCCAATCCTAACCGTCCAAACATATTGCATAGAGTATTACAATTTCAACATAGATCACAAGACATTCTGTATCATTCATTCATTGCCACACATGGGAATAAATAAACCATCACGCTCTCTTCTCATACCACTAAGAAGAATGATCATTCCCGAGGTAGACTTCAAATGGAGTCAATCTTCTCATGCAAGATCCTTAAGAAAATCCTTCACATGCACAAGGCTATCGTGGCACCTCGATTTCATTCTCATCTCTTAGCTAACTCATCACAAAGTTATTATCAGTTGTATAGCACAAGTTGGATTGCCAAACCAATAACCCTAGAGCTGAGATTACCAACCGGTAATCATACTTAGTGAAACCATGACACCAGTTCACTAAATCTCCTCATACCTTTTCATATTGGTTCACTTGAACTTATTGACATCAATGACAACATACATTATCATCATATCAATATGTTGGTTCATCATATGCCAATGATATCCAACAATCTCCCCCTTTGGCATTGATGGAAATACTCAATGTAACATAGCAATATCATAGACCAGTGTATCTTCATCATCAGATATCTTCTTCCCACAACAGATATCTTCTCCCCCTTTGACAATAATGCCAAAGTGGAGGCATAAGCTTCCAAAGTCTACTATGCTACTTCCCCTAAGGAGTAGCATCCTCTGACAAATCAATCCCAAAAGATTTGTCATTGTAATACTTGACTAATGCAGAGCACACACCTTTTAATTGACGTCATGAAGGGGCAGAACCCCTAATTCACCTCTCAAATAGGTAAATTTAGTCTTTGCTAAGGGCTTAGTGAATATATCTGCTAGCTACTCCTTACTAGAAATGTCTTTTAGTACAACCTCCTTATTCTGCACTTTCTCTCTCAAGAAATGATATTTAAGCTCAATGTGCTTAAGGTAGGATTTTGCCAAGATCAAGGGCACAATGAAAAGCATAAAAAGAGAGACAATAGAATGACAAGAACAAAACTATATTCTCATCAATATGCAAATGATCAACTGGATTCATACCAATACAATTAATATAGGCCTACTTATATAGGCAAGGCCATATGGATTTACGAGCACACAATCATGAAATGTGGCTCAATGAGAAACAAGGGTAGGTAAGAAATACTAGGGGTAGGTAGGAGAAATAATATAATATTCCACAAGATGTGGATGACCCACCGAATGTGGAGTGTAACAACAAAACAAGACCACAAAAGGTGGAATTTCTCCTACAAGCTCTATCCCTATGTGCACACTTCCCTAAGTGCCTCAAATCCAAACTACAAAGAGATGAATTATCCTAAGTTAACTTAAGTAAAGTGTAATAATATCCATAATGAATATTTATTTACACCAACACCCCCCCTTAAGTGCAACTTAGGGGAATGAAGACTCAAGTCAACAATGCAAGATGGGTCCCGACTACTAGGCCATGATAGGTACCCATGTATAATATGCAAATGCAAGCAAAACTATGCAAAGAAATCTCTCACAAACGGAGAAAGGGAGAAAACCCAGTGGGAAAAAACTCCCCCCCAAAAGAGAGATGAATGTACAAAGGACTCTCAAAGAAGAAGGAAAAAACCTCAAAGAGGAAAAAGTCCCCCCCATAAGAGAGGAAGGAGAAGTCAGCTGACCCCCCCTAATGACACATCCTGCACCCCCAAGAGAGCTCACAACTGCTGGAACTTACTCTCGGTGAAAGGTTTGGTGAATATGTCAGCAACCTGCTCTGTTGTAGGACAATATTGCAAATCAATGACCTGCTCTTGAATCAGCTCTCAGATATAGTGCATATGAATCTCGATGTGTTTGGTTCGATGGTGCTGGACCGATTTCTTTGAGATTGCAATAGCACTCTGATTATCACAATGTAGAACTATGGACCGTGGAGTGGTGAATCCAAACTCTGTGAGAATCTGCTGGAGCCAAATGGTATCATTCGCTACGTTAATAGCGCCTCGATACTCAACCTCAGTCGAAGAGAGAGCAATAGCATGTTGCTTCTTGCTCTGCCAACAAATGGGGCTTGAACCAAGGTGAAAACTATAACCAGAAGTAGACTTACGATCATCAAGATCGCCAACCCAATCGGAGTCTGTGTAACCAACCAAGCAAAGTCCTATGCCTGCTGCATAGTGAATCCCATAATGATGTGTACCCTAGATGTAATGAAGGATGTGTTTGGCGGATTTCCAATGAAGCTCATGTTGTTCCTGCATGAAGCGGGAAACCATGCCAACTACAAATGAAATATCAGGGCGTGTATGGATCAAGTAGATGAGACTACCCACAAGCTGATGATACAAAGTGGCATCAACTAGTGGAGAAGAACATTGAGCCTCAAGCTTGACTTCTGAAAGATAGGGAGTCGGGGCAGGCTTACAATTAGCCATATGAAAGGGTGCAAGTAGATCAAGAGCATACTTGGGCTGTGATAGTGTAATCTCCGAAGGTGACTATGAAATCTTGATCATGAGAAAGTAGTGAAAAAGACCCAAGTCAGTCATAGCAAATCTGTCATGCAAAGCAGATTTGACCTTGCTAATGATGGATGCGGTACTCCCTATAATGATCAAGTCATCAACATAGAGCACAAATATCAAGTGAGAGTCATCATATCACAAAATGTAGACATTCGGATCAAAATGACACCTGGTGAACCCTGCTGAGAGAAGAAAGGAATCCATCTTGGCATACCAAGCCCTGGGGGCCTGCTTAAGGCCATAGAGAGATTTCCTTAGTTTGCAACCCAAAGAAGTATCTTGGATGAAACCCTTTGGCTGCTCCATATAAATATCCTCATCAAGATCACCACAAAGAAAAGCACTCTTCACATCGATTTGATGTACAACCCAACCATGAGCTGCAACAATAGAAAGTGTCAAGTGAATGGAGTTCATCTTGGCTATGGACGTAAAGGTCTCAGTATAGTCAACACCTGCAACCTGAGAGAAACCTTTCACAACAAGCCAAGCCTTATACTTATCCACACTTCCATTCGCTACAAACTTGGTCCAATAGATCCACTTACATCAAACCATCTTTCTCCCCTTAGAGAGATGGACTAAATCCCATGTGTTGTTCCTCATCAAGGAACTATACTCTTCCTCCATAGCTTGGTCCCACTCAGGAACCCCTAATGCTTCCTGAAATGTCTATGGATTGGAAGCGGTAGCAATGAATGCATGTGGTAGATCCTGATGTTGTGATCGAGTTCTCCGTGTATCTAAAGGATCCCCAACAAGAGAACCCATGGACTCAAGTCTTTGTCAAGCCCAATGAGGTCTAGGTGGAGGTGGAGAACGAGGCTCCTCAACTGCAAGTGGAACTTGCGGAGGTCTAACCCTGCAAGTCAGAGTTGAAGGAGTCTCATCATTTGAATCACTATCCACAATGGAGGAAGGTGGAGGAGGTAGAGAGGCTAAGCTAGGAGAGCTTTCCTCAAAGTGAACACTCCTCTCAATGAACACCTCATGTGTCTCAGGATCCATCAATCTATATGCCTTAACACCCTCAGGATATCCAACAAATATGCAAGGCTGACTCTGAGATTCTAATGCCTTGCATTTCTACAGAGGTATGTGAGCCCATGCTGGACACCCAAAGACTCTGAAATGTCTCACAATCAGTTTCCTACTAGCCCAAGCTTCAAAAGGAGTAATACCTTGCAAAGCTTTGTGAGGAACTCGATTCTGGACGTGTGTGGCACAACTAATAGCCTCTACCCAAAAGCCATTTCTTTGAGAGTTCTATTCTTGCATTCTGCAACTCCATTCTGTTGTGGAGTGTATGCGATAGAATGCTGAAGATCAATCCCCTCAAATGTACAAAAATCCTCAAGTCTTTTGTTCACATATTCCCTTCCATTATCTGTGCGAAGAATCTTGACCACTTTCATAGATTGCTTCTCGACACGAGTCTTGAAGTCCTGAAATCTATCAAATACTTCACTCTTATGAATGAGAAAGTGGACCCAAGTGAAGCAGGAGTAGTCATCAATGAAGGTGAGGACATAGCGGGCCTTGCTAAATGAAGGTGCTAGAAATGGACCTGCTACATCACTGTGAACAAGTTGAAGAACTTCCAAAGCTCTCCAAGCTTTCCCTTTATCAAACTTCTCCTCGGGATGCTTGCCCATGGAACAACCTGAACATACACCCTCTGAAAAACTGATTCGAGGTAGACCTGTGACCATGTCTTTAGTGCTAAGCTGCTGAAGATAGCAGTAGTTGAGGTGACCAAACCGCGCATGCCATAGCTTACTTTTGGAATTTGAATGAGTAAGCAAGGCTCTAGAAGGTGAACTTGGCACAAAGTTGGAGAATGAATAAAGCCTTGAGTTGTCATTCACTTGTCCCACTACTACCAAGGCATCATCATCAAGTTCCTTGACCACAACTAAATCTGGTGTAAACTGAACCTTTTTCCCATTCCCATAGTGAGTGATTTGGTAGATAGATAGAAGGTTGGTAGACAAGTTAGGAACATAAAGAACATTCTCAAATGTTCCATCATCCATGTCAACCGAACCTTTCCCTTCAACCTCTACTTGTGTATCATCACCTATGTAAATGTGAGGTACCTTAGATGGCTCCAATGAAGAAAACTGCTCCTTTGTAGAACCCATGTGATAAGAGGCACCTAAGTCAAGTATCCATTGTTGTGAAGAACCTGTAGTAGCCACAAATGCTTGCCCTTTTCCCTTAGACTATGAGGAAGAGGAAGGAGATGAATCCTTCTTTGTGTAGGTGGATGGCAAGGTGATGTTGTTTTTCTTGAGAAGATTTGTCAACTCATCAACTTGCTTGGTGTGGTATCGATGCTCATCATGACCATACTTCTTGCAATATGCACAAGTTGGTTTATCCTTCTTAGGTGGTGTCCCCTTCTTGGAAGAGGATGATTGTCCTTTTTCCTACTGTGGCTGTGACTCAGATTGCTTCTTCTTCTTCTTGGAATCTTTGCCTTGACTTCCTTGATTCCCTTGATTAGCCACCAAAGCCTTGGACTTTGAAGACTTGAGAAGCCCCATGTTCAACAACTTAGATTGTTCCAATATCAAGATTTCTATGAAAGCATCAAATGAAGGCATAACATAGGAACTCCCTACTATCAAATGATGAGTTTGGAAGCTAGACACAAATGCTGCATATTCTGGTGCAAGCTTGTCCAACAAGTTGAATATCAACTAAGCATCCTTTTTGTCAATTCCACAATCCTTAAGCTTTGCTCTTAGCTCATTTGCTTTGGTGACATAATCTTGGATTGTATCAAAACTCTTGGGATCCAAGTTGGTGAGCTCATTGTCAATCTTATACCCTCTAATTTCATCAACTTGACCATACAATTTCTAAAACATATCCCAAGCATCTTTGATTGTAGTACACTTCTCAATATGAAAGATGAGGTCATCTGATACATACTTGCGCAAAGTTCCAAGAGCCATGCAATTCTTAGTGAGCCATTCTAACTGTGCATTAGGATCAGCCTTAGGATAGGTAGTGTTGCTATTGTTCCATCTATGTAATGCGTGAGACCTTTTTCCATTAATTTGCTCCAAACTTTAATTTTCCATGATGCATAATTATGTGGAGTTAAAGGTGGAAATTTATGAGGACTCATTGCAACAAAAATGAAAGAGCACAAGGAAAGAGAGGCACAATCACATAAGACACCCCCCCAAATTCACTCAATCAAAGAACTCCTCCAAAAGTGATGATTTGGCACTTTATACTTAGTGCATGTACAATGGGCCACTTGTAAAAAATGGCAAAGTGGACTTCTGATTTCAATTTGATAATTGCCTCAATAAGGCCAAAAGAGACTCAAACTAATAGTGCAAGAGATATAAACTAAGATCCAAGCAATTTACAAGTACCAAATAGGCCAAATAAGACCAATATCTGAAAGTACAATTTCCACTTAAAATCTTTGAAATCTGATCATAGATTATGAAAGTAGACAAAAAAAATGCACTTTAAAAAAAATGGCATCTGAAAAGGAGGTCGTATGAGCTCAAACGAGGCCTTTGAAGTTGCAGAATTGAGGATTGGACAAGTACAATTGAGAGAATCCAAAAATTCTGAAACACCTGTGCACCAAAACCAGAAAATAACCACACCACTACGAAGAGCACGAAAAATTAGCCCAAATCAGAAAACATTGCACCCAAAAAGGAGCAAAATTGAGCAAGTTATGGGCCTCCAAAGTTGACCCAAAAATCCAAACTACTCAATGGAGAGGGGTCTAAAAATTTCCAAAGAAAATGCTGACTAGGCACTGACCGGGCGCTGCTGACTGGGCACTGATTGTGCGCTATTGACTGGGCAGACGCTAACTGGGTAGAAGGTACAGATTCCAAAAATAATTTTCAAAAAATTTATTTATTTTTTTTTTCAAAAAAATCTTTTCAAACTAGAAAATAATTTTCAAATTTTTATTTTTTTTTTGAAAAAAAAATCCGAAAATTTTGTACCATACCGCTCGAATTGGGCAGAAAATTTCCTCCACACCCAAAATTAATTTTCGCCAAAATAGGTCGAATCTATACTCGATTTTTATGAAAACGGCCTCCCGGATGCAATGGTGAGGTCGAAAACACTCCAAGATGCCTCCAAAAAAAGTAGTCCCTCATATCCAAAAATAGAAGCCTTCCACAATGTCTCCAAAAACCAATCAATGAAGCCCTAATGGCTCTGATACCATGTAGGATTTTGCCAAGATCAAGGGCATAATGAAAAGCATAAAAAGAGAGACAATAGAATGACAATAACAAAATTGTATTCTCATCAATATGCAAATGATCAATTGGATTCATACCAATATAATGAATATAGGCCTGCTTATATAGGCAAGGCCATATGGATGTACGAGCACACAATCATGACATGTGGCTCAATTAGAAACAAGGGTAGGTAAGAAATACTAGGGGTAGGTAGGAGAAAAAACATAATATTTCACAAGAGGTGGATGATACACCGAATGTGGAGTGTAACAACAAAACAAGACCACAAAAGGTGGAATTTCTCCTACAAGCTCTATCCCTATGTGTACACTTCCCTAAGTGTCTCAAATCCAAACTACGAAGAGATGAATTATCCTAAGTTAACTTAAGTGTAATAATATCCATAATGAATATTTATTTACACCAACACCCCCCCTTAAGTGCAACTTAGGGGAATGAAGACTCAAGTCAACAACACAAGATGGGTCCCGGCTACTAGGCCATGATAGGTACCCATGTACAATATGCAAATGCAAGCAAAACTATGCAAAGCAATCTCTCACAAACGGAGAAAGAGAGAAAACCCAATGGGAAAAAACTCCCCCCCAAAAGAGAGATGAAAGTACAAAGGACTCTCAAAGAAGGACAAAACCTCAAAGAGGAAAAAGTCCCCCCCATAAGAGAGGAAGGAGAAGTCAGCTAACCCCCCCTAATGACACATCCTGCACCCCCAAGAGATCTCGCAACTGATGGAACTTACTCTCGGTGAAAGGTTTGGTGAATATGTCAACAACCTACTCCACTGTAGGACAATACTACAAATCAATGACCTACTCCTGAATCAGCTCTCGGATATAGTGCATATGAATCTCAATGTGTTTGGTCTACTAGTGCTAGACCGAGTTCTTTAAGATTGCAATAGCACTTTGATTATCACAATGTAGAACTATTGGTTGTGGAGTGGTGAATCCAAACTCTGTGAGAATCTACTGGAGCGAAATGGTCTTAGTCGCTGCGTTAATAGCGCCTCGATAGTCAGCCTTAGTCAAAGAGAGCAATAGCATGTTGCTTCTTGCTCTACCAACAAATGGGGCCTGAACCAAGGTGAAAACTATAACCGAAAGTAGACTTACGATCATCAAGATCGCCATCCCAATCAGAGTCTGTGTAACCAACCAAGCGAAGTCTTGTGCCTGCTGCATAGTGAATCCCATAATGATGTGTACCCTGGATGTAATGAAGGATGCGTTTAGCAGCTTTCTAATGAAGCTCATGTGGTTCCTACATGAAGCAGGAAACCATGCCAACTGCAAATGAAATATCGGGGCGTGTATGGGTCAAGTAGATGAGACTACCCACAAGCTGACGATACAAAGTGGCATCAACTGGTGGAGAAGATCACTAACTGATACTCCTCATTCACTAGTGCTGAATCATCTTCCTTAGTCAGTTTACAACCAGTTACCATTGGTGTACTAACTGGTTTTCTTTCCTCCATGCTGAAAGTCTTCAATACCTTTTTGACATACTTGGACTGGGTAATAAAAATACCCTCCTTCATTTGCTGAATCTGTAAACCAATGAAGAATTTTATTTCTCCTATTAAAGACATCTCAAATTATTTCTTCATTTCATCTGCAAATGCATGACTCATTTTATCATCTCCTCCAAAGATTATGTCATCCACAAACACTTCACAGATCAGAATTTGATCACCTTCTAATTTCAAGTAGATGTTGCTATCTTCACTTGTTATCTGAAATCCAGTCTTCACAAGATGAGAGTGTAGTCTTTCATACCATGCCCTAGGTGCTTGTTTTAGTCCATACAGGGCTTTGTGTAATCTACACACCATATCACTATCTTGCGATAAGGCAAACCCTTCTGGTTGTTCTATATAAACTTCTTCTTCTAGGATTCCATTCAGAAAAGTAGACTTCACATCCATCTGATAAACCTTAAATCCCTTAGCATTCGAACACCTTCTAGTCTAGCCATAGGAGCAAAGGTTTCCCTATAGTCTTCTCCCTCCTCTTTAGTGTATCCCTTACATACAGGTCCGGCTTAGTTTCTTACAACTGTGCCTTCTTCATTCAACTTATTCCTAAAGACCCATTTGGTACCTATGACATTTTTATGTTTGGGTCTGGGAAACAAAGACCATGTTGCATTCTTTTCTATCTGAACTAGCTCCTCTTCCATCACTTTAATCCAGTCTTCATCTTTAAGAGCTTCTCTGGAAGTCTTGGGTTCAAATTCAGAAATCATGCAAGAGTTCTTCTTCACTTTTCTTCTTGTGAGTATCCTTGCATCTTTATCTCCTATGATTTGCTTTGGATCATGATGCAATTTCACATATCCTGGAATGAATCTAGCCTAATCTGCTAGCTTTTCTTCTTGTTCTTCACTAACCTCTTCTTCTGTAGCTTCTATCGAAATAGAAACACTAAGATCTTTACAAGTTTCTCTCTTAACCGGTTCTTAGAAGGTTATACCCGGTTCATCTTTTACTTCTTTGTTGCATTTTTCCTAAGGTTCCTTAGGGGATTCATCAACCCTGACATTGATACTTTCAACAATTTTTTGAGTTCTATTATTGTAGCACTTGAGAGCTTTTCTCTTTGTGGAATATCCCAGAAATATTCCTTCATCACATTTTACATCAAATTTTCTCAAATGCTCAAATCTGTATAAAGATATTTGTAAGACAACATTTTTGACAGTAGACATAGATAAGAAGATAAGCAAGATACAGGATGAAATCAACAAACTTGCTGACAATTTTGTAAACTCACTAGATACACTATCAGTTTTTGAATAGCAGATAACAAATTTTGAGGATGAATTACTAAAGTTGGGAAGAGAAAAGGAGAGAATAGTGGATAAGGCAAAAAGCTTAAGGTTAAGGGTATATGTAAAGAATAGAGCAGAAAACGGTACTGAATCTAGCATTGAAGATGCTATTGTAAAGCGGTACAAGTTATTAGATTTGTATAATCCACATTGTAAGTCAGTGAGACTTCCCATTTGAGCAATGAGCTCTAGGCACTTGGTCTTCCTGCATGTGCAAGCCCCTCTTGTAAGTAATATTCTCTTATTGGCCAATAAGTGAATATTGTGGGTCACAAATCCCACCGAGATTTTTCCCACACTGGGTTTCCTCATTAAAAATATTGTGTTATGGTGTGTTTCTTATTTGGTTGCTTTCATTTCTATTTATTGGATTAATTCTTGCATACCGGTACACTGTTATAATATGCTCTACATGTTTTAAGTTAAGAAAATCTATTCACTGGTTAGATATTGATTTACCCCCCCTATCAGTATCTATGGGAATCCTAACAATTGGTATAAGAACTTGGTCCTCTATTTTCAGAAGCCTAATAGCTTGATGAAGATCTTGGCATCGGTAGAGATGGAAAATCTGAAGAAGCAACTTGAAGTAGCTCTCTCAGACTATGATGCAAAAAAATTGAAAAACATCAAACTTGAAGATGATCTGAAGGCAGCTCAGGACATCATTCAAGCACTTCAAGAGAATTTTACCATTGCAAGGAACAAGAGAAGAGAACTTTGTGAAAAGATACAGAGTGATAATGATGAAAAAGAAACTCTTAATGATACAATAAGCAAGCTCAAGCACGAGAACATGGCAACAAAGAATGAGATGCAGGATATGACTATGAGATTTTGCAAAGAAATTGAAGAGAGGAAAAAGAATGAAGAGGAATTGACTAGAAGACTGAATGATGCTGAAAATACAAATACAAGACTTGGTTATGAAAATGACTTATTGAAAACAGATCTGTTGCATACACAAAATGACTCAAATGAACTCATGAGATAGAAAGAAATCTTGGAAAGAGAATTGGCTGCTGCAAATCAACACAAGGAAAAATTCAAGAAAAGATCAAAAGAACTTAATGACATAATAAAGAATCAGAAACCAAATGGTGACAATAATGGTTTAGGCTTTGAAGTTGGTGAAAGCTCTGGTACTACAAACACATAGGATCACAGGAAACTGGTAAGACAACCAAATGCTTATAAATTCAATGAAAAATGCTTTAACTGTAATAAGTATGGTCATAGAGCGAATCAATGTAGATCTAGAAATTATCAAAATACCAATACACCCATCGGTCAATGTTCAAAATGTAATAAAGTTGGTCATAACTCTGAAAATTGCAGAATGAATGTAAGATGTTATGTTTGTGGAAGATTTGGGCACTTATCTAATCAATGCAAAACACAAACCGGCATAGGTTATGGAAAGGTTATCCAGAAAAATAGTAAAGAAAGTTGATGCAGCCATGAGAAGAGGATGTAGGAAGGCAAAGGAAATAAAAGAAGATGTACTTAAGAAAATCGGTATCACAGAGGAAGAGTTAGCAACATTACAGCCTGAAACTCACATATCACTGGTAGCAACATCTTCAGAGAATGACATGCCTACAACTTTCAAAAGAGTTTTAAGGAAAAGAGATCCCTCACCGGCAACCACACCCTCACCTAGGAGGACAAGACTTAAACAACAAGCAGTGAGATCTCCGATTAGGAAGACTAGACCTAAGAAAAAGTTGACACCTAAGAAGAAGAAGAGGACTCAACAAGACATGGCCCCTCTTGACAAATCGCTAAATGAAATAATGGAGGAAGGAAAACTAAAGAATGTAAAGAAATTGTATGATACTTTTACTGCAGATGAAAAAGAACAAGTAGAAAACAATGTTATACTGCACATGGACATGTACAAGAAGTTTTTATTGGAAGTAGTAGATGAATTACCTGAAGAATTGTTTAGGAGACTAGAAGCAAGGAGACAAGTAGTAGTAGAACTTGATAAGAAAATCAAGGTAGAAAAGCTACTTGTTGTGTACCCAGTGAACTCACCCAAAGAAATAGATTATTTAATTGTTGAAGCCAACTAGTCAGTATTTTCTACTGCACACTGACACATTGCATTAATGGTTGGAAGAGTCAATGAGGTAAAAGAGGACACAAAAAAGGCATGGGATATTTTCTTAGTAGAAAAAGAAAAATAAGAAGAATACAGGAATCCCAAACCAATAAAAGTATATTAGAAAGAAAAAGACAAGGGTAAAGGTAAAGTTGGTGGACCACCTAGTATCAAAGTTAAAGACAACTTACCCCCACCTTCTTTGAGTACTACACCAGTAACAACTACTATAGAAGATCAACCGGTAGTTGAAAGTATAGATGTAGAGGATGTCAATCCTAATCCTGAAGTCTTATATACAGTGGATGTTGATACACAAAAGATCAACATTGTGGTAGATAAAGATACAACAAGTAAGACTGAAATGGCTAGTGAGCCACCGGTAGCTGAGCAAACTGATAACACACAAAAGAAACCGACAGATGATAACACAAAAGAATAGGTAGAGACAAAGACTCAGACTAAGACAGGGAAACAAATAGGGAAAAAAGCAGAGCAACAGGCTCCAAAGAAGGAACAGGAATAGATTCACGTGGAAACAGTGCCACTGGCAACTGGTGAACAACGAAAACCACCAGTAAAAGAAATACAAACACAAATAGACCTACCAGAGGTCAATACAAGCTTGGTTACTTCTACCACTTGTGGTATTTAGAATGTAGGTTCCTCATCAACAGGCTACAAATCAACTACTGTGATTGAGGTACTTTTGGATTCAATTAAAAGGACAACTGATTGTAGTTCACAAGCTTATAAAGCTATAGATGATACAATCCCAGTTTTGAAAATCATAGCTCCTAACTGTAACATAGACAATAAGGATTCTTTAAGTCAATTGGACACTTTGACTAAATACATCACTAAGAACATAGTGACTATTGAGCAAATAAAGGAAGAGGCAATTAAGGAGAAGTTGGAAAAAGAAAAAGAAAAATTCTTTGAGGATCAAATAAAGAAGTGTAATAGGGAATTTGATACACTTCTACTAGAACTGTGCAAATCAATAAAGGAGTTAAAAACTTTGTATAAAGATATTTGTAAGACAACATTTTTGACAGTAGACATAGATAAGAAGCTAAGCAAGATATAGGATGAAATCAACAAACTTGCTGACAATTTTGTAAACTCATCAGATACACTATCAGTTTTTGAACAGCAGATAACAAATTTTGAGGATGAATTACTAAAGTTGGGAAGAGAAAAGGAGAGAATAGTGGATAAGGAAAAAAGCTTAAGGTTAAGACTATGTCCAAGATTGGACTATCTAGCATCACTACGGAAGGACATATCCGATACATTAGTACAGGAACAGAGGACACTGATAGAATATATGCGACACCTCACCGATACAGTTCATAGAATAGAGGCTGCAATAAAGGATAGTAATACAACACCTCACCACTTTCTTTCTCCACTAATTCTCTGAAAGCTTTGAATTTTCCAAATGCTTCAGACTTGTCTTTCAAGAATGTGACCCACATCATTCTTGAGCAGTCATCAGTAAGAATCATAAAATACCTATCTCCCTGAATACTTCTAGTTTTCATAGGACCACATAAATCAGTGTGCACAAGGTCAAGTAAATGCTCTGCTGAGAAAGACTTACCTTTAAAAGTTGAGGAAGACATCTTCCCAAGTTGACATTCTTTGCACAAAGAATTCTCAGGTTTGTTTAGTAATGGTATTCTTCTTATTTCCTTGATTTTACTAGCTTTAACAATATTGTCAAAGTTCATATGACAAATTTTTCTATGCCATATCCAACTGTCATCTAACTTAGCCATTAGACACCGACTTATCTTGGCATTCAACCGAAATAGGTTACCTCTGGTCTTCTTACCGATGGCAATAAGTTCACCACTCTTCCCAAATATACTGCAGACTCTACCTTTGAATTCTAGAACTAGTCCTTTGTCATTCAACTGAGCAACACTCAAAAGGTTATGCTTAAGTCCTTCTACCTGGTAGACATCATCTATACTGCTTTTTCCATTCAGTGAGATGGACCCTTTACCTTTTACCAAGCATGGTGCATCATTGTCAAATCTGACAACACCTCCATCATATTCCTCTAGAGACAGAAACTTTCTCCAATCGCAAGTCATGTGATGAGAACAACCACTATCAATTATCCACTCATTGGAGTTGTCAATGCGAGAGACAAGAGACTTCTTGTCAGATACTTCTTCTTTTACTGCTACAGACACTATGTCTTCATTTTCTTCATCCTCTAATTCTTCATCAGTGACACCTTCATCCACAGCAACTAGAGAATTTCTTTTGTTTCCTCCTTTATACTTTCTGAGCCTCTCCAGTTTATCCTTATTGTCATTGTTAGGATAGTTTATAGCTATATGTCCTATCTTGTTGCAGGAAAAGCATTTTAAAGGAAGTTTAACTCTATACTTCGTAGTTTCCTTTGGAAGTCTTTTAGCAAGAAGAGCTTTGAACTCCATCAGAATCTCTTCATCATCCATATCTCCGCATTGTCTGGATTCATAACTGGTACTAGTTTCTTTTCCTTTTCTGGATGGTACATTAGATTCTTTTGTTGGCATATGCACATTCCAATGAGACATTGTAGGTGATTGAAGGTTTTGTCATTGATGGCAACCTTACAATCCTATGGCACCGGCAAGGCATTACATCGGCATTAGTTGAACACACTCTACACCGGCACTCAAAACACCGGCACTGGCACAAAGGCCAACAAGAGTTTCGATATATTATATTTTGTTTATTATTGTAAAAACTTTTTAAGCTGACTTGATATCATTGTAAAATGACTTGTATATATAAGAAGTCACTGTAGAACATTTTGTAAGTAAGTGATAGGTGAAATAAGGTAGACCTATTATGTGAAATATAGGTTGAATAGAGTAGAAACCGGTACTGAATCTGGCATTGAAGATGCTATTGTAAAGCAGTACAAGTTATTGGATTTGTATAATCCACATTGAAAGTCAGTGAGACTTCCCATTTGAGTAGTGAGCTCTAGGAACTTGGCCTTCCTGCATGTGTAAGCCCCTCTTGTAAGTAATATTCTCTTATTGGCCAATAAGTGAATATTGTGGGTCACAAATCCCATCGAGATTTTTCCCACACTGGTTTTCCTCATTAAAAATATTGTGTCATGGTGTGTTTCTTATTTGGTTGCTTTCATTTATGTTTATTGGATTAATTCTTGCATACCAGTACACTGTTATAATATGCTTTGCATGTTTTAAGTTAAGAAAATCTATTCACCGATTAGATACTAATTCACCCCCCCCCCCCTCTTAGTATCTGTGGGAATCCTAACATCTTTAAAGGCTAACTCAGTCTTTTGAGCACTACCATCATAGCTATTCAACTCATATGCAATTAACTTTTCAATAATAGAATCTAAGGTTACCTTGGTTTTATCAATAGACTTCAGTTCTTAGATAGCAGCAACTCTAATTGCATAGATTGGTAATAATGATCTAAGGACTTTACTAACAACAATGGTATCATCAATAGTTCCACCAGCACTTTTGATATCTCCAACCATAGTCTTAACCCTAATGCCATACTGCTGAATGGTTTCACCTTCAACCATCCTTATATCCTCAAATTTACCTCTAAGGCTTTCTTCCTTAGCTTTCTTTACATGCTCATCACCACCATAGATGTTTTCCAGTGCATCCCATACCTCCTTTGGTGTGTCCTTGTTTTGAACATCAATAAACTCAGTATCTGATAGGTTGCTGATAAGAGCTTCCATGACCTGCCCATTTTCCTAGATTTCTCTCTTCTAATCATCAGTCAAAGTGCCAGTGGGAGTTACAAAGGCATTCTCAACATAGATCTAGTGTTGAGCACCCATACTCTTGATTTAAATCTTCATTTTGTCCTTCCATATCTTAAAGTTATCTCTATTGAACTTAGGACCTTCTCTCTTCATCATTACAATAGGATCTTTTACCTCAAGCGGTTAAGCTTATATCACCGAGGACCTGGAGGTGCTCTGATACCAATTGATGAATAATGATCAACAATATATACTCCAACTAGTATTCAGAGGGGGGCTAATTCAGTACAGATAAAAACTTTCAACAACTTATCTATTTAAAACAATACCAACTAGTTGTCACCATTACTGGTTAAACACAGTAAGACACTAGACACCAAAGACTGATAAGTCTGAACACTTCAAATACAATCAATACTTGACATCAACTTCATCCATAAACATATGCATGTGATATGCTAGTAATATCATAACCTATTAACTCTGCATGCATAATCTCTCAACCAAATAATTCTGAAACATCACATGAAAAATGCATAACACATAACACATAGATTTTTCATGTGGAAACCCAAATGGGAAAAAATCACAGTGGGAATGAATACCCATAATCTTGTTTGAACTCTTTTGAAGCTCACCCTTTTAGGAGCCTAGTCCAGTTAAAGACTTTACAATAAGGTTCTGTTAGGAACTGATCCTGTTAGAGATCACCCGATTAAGGAATGGCTATATACCCTATTAAAGGTTGAAACCCTATTAAAGGTTACCTCGCTATAGGATTTGAAGAGCTCAATGATCTTGAGTCACCTGGTTATAGGTTTTACAATAAGCCCGTTAAAGTTGTTAGGTCCCAAAGGCAATTGAGAGGGGGGGTGAATCAGTTATCAAGTAAATTTAAATCAAAACAACTTTAAACAACCTTAATTCTTAATACTGGTAAACCAAACTTTATTGCCAGTAGACTATTAGTTAATTACAGTACCGATAAAGATTAATGCATGCAACAGAAATATAATAACATCCGCAACACATAAAACCAATATTTGTATGTGGAAACCCTATAAGGGGAAAAGCCATGGTGGGAAACCTTACCCACAATCAGATGATACTACTGCAAATAGTATGTGTATACAAATGGGGTTTGAACATGCAGAAAGGCCAAGTACCTAGAGCTCACTGCTCAATCACAAATGGGAGTCACGCTGACTACAATTGGATGGTTAAATCCAATGATGATGTACTACTCAAAATAGCATCTTCATATGCTGGATTCAGTACCGATTTAGTTTTGATAAGCCTTCAAAAACCTTTCATCAACCTTCAAGAGATGTCTATGTGTATAGCTCTGCTTATTTTTTGCATATACCAAATTACAATCCTCCTTTTATTCACATTTTGATCTTACAAATAAGACCTTACATTTATACCATAACCTAAGACCAATTTTAGTAGGTCAGCTCTAAAAGATATTATAATAAAATCAATTTATAGATAAATCAATGATCGATACAATAACTGATACAACATGTCATCTTAATGCATTTACAACAATAATAAATCATCTCCTTGATGTGCCATGTTGATCTGAAATAGATAAGCCTGCTAGTGCTTAACCTGGACCTATTTGCCGGTAACAGAAAATATGTAATTACAAATATACCAATTAACAAAACTCCAAGACAAAGTATCCAAATGATGTCTTTGACATAACCAAGTATTCTCCATGTTGTTCCAAGTGTTGGTGGACAATATATCCTGCCAGTGAACCAGATACCAGTGTCTGTGCATAAATCACTTGTCTGTCGATGAACATTGTCAATTCTCCATAGTTGATAAGTGCTATTAGGTGTTGACATCAATGACAAAACCATATCAACATATCCAAAATACCAACAATCTCCCCCTTTGGCATTGATGGCAACACAAGATGGAAAAACCATCAAAGTGCCAAAATAGAAATGCCAAATACCAAAAACCATTATCTCCCAAAAAGATCATAACCAAATTCAAATGCAGAGAATAATCAATCTCTCCTAAAATAACAATCTCTCCCCAAAGATATAGTCTTTCCTCCTAAGGGAAATTTGTGTTTTTCCATATCACTCTCTCCCCCTTCGATATCAAATGCCAAAGCTTTATAGAAAACCAAGTTCAAATACAAAATACCAACTTATTCAGTATACCAACTACTCCCCCTGAGAAGTAGCTTTCCTCATCAAAAACTGGGGTAAAATATTTCTCTTTTAGTTCTGTTAGTTGATGATAAACATCAATTGTCTAAGTCTCTACCGATGGGGGTATGACCCCAAGCTAATCTCTTAGATATTCAAAAGTCTCCTTAGGCAAAGGCTTAGTAAAAATATCTGCAATCTGCTCTTTAGTATTCACATAAACCAGTTTTCCTTATTTTGCTTCAACATTCTCTTTCAGAAAATTCAATTTGATAGAAACATGTTTAGTTTTAGAATGTAGTGCTAGATTCTTAGATATATGAATTGCTGCAGTGTTATCATAATAGATAGTTATAGGTTCCTTGCATTTTACTGTTATGTCCTTCAACATTTGTTTAAGCCATAATACCTATGTATAGTTTGTTGTTGCTGCAACATATTCTGATTCTATTGTTGATAAAGATGTGCAACTTTGTTTCTTACTCAACCAAGAAATTAATCTGCTATCAAGGAAAAATGCTCCACCGGTGGTGTTTTTTCTGTCATCTACATCTTCTGCCCAATTTGCATCTATGTATGCACATAATTCAAAGTTTTCATCTCTGGGATACCATAAGCCAAGATTTGTAGTGCCTTGTAAGTACCGAAAAATCCTTTTTACTGTTGATTCATGATTTTCTCTAGGATTACTCTTAAATATTGAAACAATACATACTGCATTCATAATATCAGGTCTTGTTTGTGTCTAATACAGTAAACCTCCTATCATAGATTTGTACCTGGTTGGATTAACAGGTGTTAAGTCATCCCCTAGTGATAATTTGTCATTTGTAGTCATAGGTGTGCTTACCGGTTTAGAGTTCTCCATGCCAAATTTGTTTAATAACTCCTTCAAATACTTGGATTGACTTTAGAATATACCTTTATTAGTCTGTGAAATCTGCAATCCTAAAAAGAATTTTACTTCTCCAATCATAGACATTTCAAATTCTTCCTACATTTCAATAGAAAAGCTTTTACATAATCCATCTTCTCCTCCAAAGCTTATATCATCAACAAAAACTTCTATAACCAAGATGTCATCATTAGTTATTTTATAGTATAAATTGTTGTCAGTATCACCATTAGAAAAA
The DNA here is from genome assembly GCF_030272615.1 of Cryptomeria japonica. Classification (NCBI taxonomy): domain Eukaryota; kingdom Viridiplantae; phylum Streptophyta; class Pinopsida; order Cupressales; family Cupressaceae; genus Cryptomeria; species Cryptomeria japonica. Next base: position 706,275,173 of record NC_081408.1, read on the forward strand.
CCAATCTTTAAAAGATATTTATCCAACCTAGCATACCAAGCTCTTAGAGATTGCTTCAATCCATACAAAGCTTTCCTTAATTTGCAAACCATATCTTTGTTATCTATTAAAGAAAATCCATCTGGTTGTTCAATGTACACTTCTTCTTCAAGGTCTCCATTCAGAAATGCACATTTGACATCCATTTGATATACTTTGTAGTTCTTATGTGCTGCAAAAGCCAAGAATAATCTAATTGC